>NW_022631047.1:0-211709 GCF_010015895.1 Lontra canadensis | reverse complement strand
ATTAGCTCATTGTTTGCTAACAACAACATTGCTAATAATGTGGCACTCTGATGAAGGCACAGGTGCATCTTGGTATAAATATATGTTGATTGGTAAGTGTGATGTTGTGGGCCAGGTCATTTCTGTTTGTTCCTCCTATTTCTATGAATTAATTCAAAACATATTTATTGAGAACCTATGATATGTTTGGTATTGGCACAGATACTAAAGACGAAAAGAGTGAACAGGTATTGTGTGTGTATCAAATATCTCCAGTGAGTCAAATCCCTTAAAATTTAATTTTTCTACAAGGAAATAACATTTTAAATAACTACTTGCTTATTCAGAGATATACAAGTTAATTTATTGCCATCTCATATTTGAATAGATCAGTCTGATATTTTATAGAGACCAAGGAACTAGAAAGTTGAATGAAGAAAGAAACTGAAATTACCAAATAAGAATATACTTACTCTTATGGGAGGTAATCATGGCTCTAGGTGACTGTGTAATCATGATGGTTCTCATGATGAAACTGGAAGTGTACGTGGAGTCAAATATGTGTACAAATGCTCCACTCACAGACACATAAACAGTCACAGACAATTTTTCTTACTGCAGATAGTGTTCTCTGAGTTGCCAACAAACTCTCCTTAAAGATTCTATTCCACTTGAAACCTAGGAAAAAATTTCATATATAGCAAGCCTGAAAAAAAACCTGTCATTTATTTTAAATGATGAGCAATCTAATATGATTTTTAGAAGATTTTGACAGATGATTTCTGACTTCCCTGGGCAAAGATAGACTTTTGCACAGTGAAGTTACATGAGTGTTTTTTTACCTTGGACTGTTATGGATGTTAAGGAGCTCTCTATATGGGTAAAGAAAGGATCCTCTGTGACCAAAGTTTGAATATAACTAATGATTCTAATATGCACTGCATTTTGGCAAAATATATAATAGAGGCAGCAGTGGGAATCATGTCCTTGGAGACAATAAGGTGCAACAATTTTATTAGATGCATTGTAAAGGCAAAATAGTAATTTTCTGATGAAAAGATATTTCAGGCTACTCTTCAACCCAGAGATAACAAAATATGAACAAAAGACAACAAAATTGCTTTGTCTGTACTTTCAGTGGAAAAATTTGCAAATATACTTGAAAATAGTATACAATCTATTTCTGAGTGGTAACTGTAAATACTTTTCCATGATAAAAATATAGATTTGCATCACAATTTTTTTCTGCATTAGACTCTTTTTATGGACAAGCCATTATTTGGTAAAGCTTCCCATATTTAACCATTATAATATTATATATTACTTTATATTAATATCATCTATTCCTTTATATAAATTATCAGAAGAGGAATTTCTAAGGCAAAGACCAGTTTTATAGATATCTGTATACATATAATATATAAAATTATATGTAATAATTAATTATTATTTTTTGTACTGTTGAGTGATTCATTGGTTGCATATAACACCTAGTGCTCATCACAACGGAAGTGTATTGCCATGTGTAATGCCACACAATATTCACAAAAGCATTTGGGTTCCTTGCCATTGTTGGGATTGTGAAGGAATTCCACCCTTATTTCTTCCTTGATTTCTGAGTCAGTTAGAGAGAGAAAGTAGGCAAGTAAATGGATATTAAAATTCCAGTTTTATTGTAAATAGAAGTATTGAAAAGATGGCTTTGAACATTGCAATAAGAAATTCTCAAGTTAGTCATATCTATCAGATAGACAGGACTAGATCCAAATCTACCCCACCAACCAGGGATATATCTTCTTTGAATGACTTCAGGCAGTTTTAAATCTAGCTGTAGAAAAGACAACATGAAAAGGAAAGGGAACAGGATAGATCTAGCATACCCAGATCCTTGTTCAAAATCTACCTGTCGTGGGTATAGAGTTTTAGTTTGTGAAGATGGAAAAAGTAGTGTAGCTATATAGTGGTGATGGCTGGACAACAATGTAAATATACTTAATACCACTGAACTGTATGTATTCTTAAAAAATTTTAAATGGTAAATTCTATGATATACACTTTTTCCCACAATAAAAAGAAATAGGGGGGAAAAAAGAAAAGTTAAAGAGATAAAACAAAACCAAAAACCCACCCAACCCCCCTAATTCTACTTGTCAGATAAGTCTTTTCAACACCAGTGGAAGGAGAGGTAGGAGAGTGTCAGGAGAATTGCATAAATAAATTATTGAAAAAAATCTTCAAACCCTAGAAATAAAGTAGAATTTTACAAGTTCATCCAAAATTTTTTTAATTATTCAGGGAAATACACAGGAATCTGACTTTGTTGTTTACTTTTTGCTTAAAGTCCACAAACCTCGAAATAACACATTAACTGTAGATTTCTGTTCAGTAGAAAAGATATCCTAAAGATTACAGTTTTATGGTGCTATAGGATATTAATCAATTCAGTATCTAATAGCTACCAAAGAGTCGTCATTTGATTATATAGTGTTTATTCCTTGAATTCTCCTTTCAAACAGCCTTACCATCTTACTGTTTAACTAGTTGAATAAAATACTTTGCATACGTTTGTCGAATAATTGTATAAATATTGTATTTTTTTACCTTTTGAAAATTACTCTTAAAAGAATTCCCCTCCACATGGAGAGAAATATGAAGATTAGGGAGTATATATTTTTCCTAATATTCACATATTCATCATATTTCTAAGATTTTTTTCTTAACCGGTTAGCTTAACATTAAGCCTATGGTTAACAAAGTGTATGCTTATACTGCTTAAGAGAGAAATTAGCTCTCTTTAAGGCAAAAGAGTCCACCTTCCCAGTTTTACTTTCCCATTGCCAGTTCCTCTGAATATCTTTCTAGGCCTATGTTGGACATTTCAGAAGTTACTCTGAATCAACGTACTAGAAAAATAATTTGGCAGGGCCACTCTAAACCTGTAAATGAAAATCTACCTTCTGATATTTTTCCAGTGTCAAGTACAGATACGTTATCTAATACATGAAACTAATATCGAATGACACTATAGATACTTTAGTAATAAAATTCCATAACTTAGAGACATCCCAAATATAGATGATTAAAAATTCTTAGAGTGTAATGGTACAGAGTTCTTAGACAGTGGTCCTAGAAAATGAATTTGTGAAATAAAATGTTCTCATGTTCCCAAGTTTTATTCTGTTTATTCTATTCTTAACAGTTTTATTGAAGTATAACTGATATACAGAAAATTGCACAATGTAATGTATACAACTTGATGAATTTGTACCTATGCAGATACCTGTGAAACCATCACCACAATCAAGATAATGAATGTATCTATCGCCTTTAAGTAGAGGACACTTGATGTTTGGATAAAACTCAGATTTTTTTTTCAAAAGCTAAAATCCGAGTTGATATCTTCTAAATTAGATTAACTCTTTTAAGGACTTAAAGGATGTAAGATTCTAATTTGCCCATTTTTAGAGATTCTGAAGTGTTAGGGAAACCAGTGAACTTATTATGTCACTATTTTTTAACCCTAGCATATAGGAAATTTACTAAAACATCCTTGGTCTTTATAGCAGTTATCCCAGGATGTGAATTTTCCAGGAATATTTGTTGTTTTAAAAATTCTTCATATATTTAAACCCCACAAGATATTTTTATTATAGTGTTATACAGACAATGTGCATTTAACTTTTCAACTTATTTTCTTATTCTGTATTTCATCACTCATGACATCAATACATGTAATTATTCTTCTCAGTTATAAAGAGCACTTTGTTATTTTTTCTTTTAGTGTAGATATACTGGTGATGAATTCACTTAGTGTTTGTTTTTCTGGAAATTTCTCTGTTTTACCTTTAATAACACATTTACAATAAAGGCAAATAATTAAATTTTGCTGGTTAATTAAACTTTACAAATATATACAAACATGAGGCCACCACCCAGAAAAAGACAGAATACTACCAGCAATCAAAACAACTCTTTCTTACCCTCTCGTAGTCAAGATTCAACCAAAGGTAGCTACTGTCCAGTTTCATGTGTATAGTTTCATGTGTATAATTTTTGGAGATATATATTTTCATTTTTCTCAGGTATATAACTAGGAGAGCAATTATTAAGACATGATAACTGTGTTTATATGAAGCTGCCAGAATGTTTTCCTAAGTAGTTATATCATTTCACATGCCTGCCCGCAGTATATGATGCTTCCAGTTGCTCTCCATCCTTGTCATGATTTATGTTGTCAACTTACATTCTAATTGTAGCCATTCTAGTGGGTGTGTGACTCATTTTAGTTATAATTTGAATATCCTGGTGACTAATGATATTGAGTTCTTTTATATATGCCTATTGGCTATTCATGTATCCTCCTTTTATGACACATCTGATAAATTTTCTTGACCATTTTTAGTTGGTAATTATTGTTCACTAATAGATTGTTATGGACATTTATATCTATGATCATGAGGGATATTGGTCAATACTTTCATTCTTGTAATTTCTTTTCTTGGTATTAGTATCAATTTATTCAAATTTCATAAAATGAGTGAGAGAGTGTTCTTTCCTCACGTACTCTGAAAGACTGGATTATTTATCCTTTTGATAGTCACCAGTGAGGCAACATAAATTTGAAATTTTCTTTGTGAAAGGACTTTTAGGTATTAATTCAATTTCTATAACAGAAATAAAGGTATGCAGATTTTCTGTTTCTTTATGTGTCAGTTCTGTAATTTACATCTTTCAACTAACTTTTCCATTTTATCAAAGTTGTCAAATGTATTGGTTTTACATTGTTTATAGCCCTCTCTTGTTAATATGTTAATATCTAGAGGATCTGTATTGCTGCTCTATCTTACATTCTTTATATTGGTATATCTACCTGTTCTATCAGGACACAAACCACATAGTTTGTGTGATTTTAAACAAAGGTAATTTAATGTCAAGAATTGCTAACTTATGATAAATAAGTAACCATAAGATATAAGAGAACTTTAGGAGATACCCTAAGACCCAGGGAGGATTTAACTAGGAAGGATGATTCTGAAGGGGGATGGAATCTCCAAGACAGATTCAAATCTCTTTGAAGAAAGTATAGTTGCATTACACTGGGTGGGGAGAAGTTCACAGGTTTTCCTGGGCCTAAACTAGTCAACAGTCCTGCACAAGTCAGAAAGAGCACCCTAGGGCACTAACTAGTCCTAGCCAGTGCGTGCACATAAAGAGTGCAGAGGTGGTAGGAGTATAATAGTGGGTTGGAGGCCTTCACATCAGGTAGAACAGAAATAGTGATCACCAGCCAGGCCAGGGCTGCAAGGTTGCTGAAGGGCTCTGTGTAAGTGGTGAGTGGTTGGGGTATATGTCCTCACTCTCATACCTCTTGACACTGTGCAGCTGGCAGAACGAGCATGTTGGATGAAGTCACTGAGAGGACTTGAGACCCAGCTGGACTCTGGCAACTGAAGGCTCCTTACCACCACCCCAACCCCTCGGTCCTGAGAATGTATGGTCTGTCTATCATTACTACACTAGGAGCTATTTCATGGAAATATACTTGTAAGAATAAAGTGTTGCTAAGGCCATCTGGGCTATGTATATGACTGAACCCAAGGGCTTTATGTAAACTTTTAAGATTCTGTCAGGTGGATGCAGAGATCTGCTCCTCTTGTGGATGCCCAAGACAAACCTGTATAAGTTCCCTTGCTTATTAAAATGGCTACCTCTCAGGAGTGGCCTTTCTCTTTCTTTTGTCTCTCCTAGCCCTCTGTGTATGGAAGCCAGTTTGCAAGCCAACATAGCAAGAGGAGACTATTTCTCCACTGAGCGAGCTTATCTTATGATACTGAATATCTTAGTATGGTGCTATCTGAAATGCTTGAAAGAAATCCATGTATTTATTATAACAGATTGGAAATTGAATTTGAAGCTGAGAGACAATAGGGAATTTGATAAATGGCACAATTGGTAATTTGTTTTAACTCTATTTCTTGATCTCCTAAGTAGAAGTTTATTGATTATATTGATCTATTTTTTTTTAAATTAGCTTTATAAGAATCAGACCTATAAATACAAAGAACAGACTGATGGTTCACATAGGGATGAGGGTTGAGGGGAAGGGCAAAATGGGTGAAGGAGAGTGGAAGATACAGACTTCCAGTTATGGAATGAATAAGTCCCAGGAATAAAAGGCACAGCATAGGGAATATAATCAATGTATTTTAATAGTGTTGTATGGTGATGATGGTAGTTATACTTGTGGTGGACATAGTATAACATGTAGAGATATTGAATTAAGATGTTGTTATACCTGAAATTAATATAACATTGTGCATCAACTATATTCAAGTTTTATAAAATGGCCATAAAATGAGCTTTACATTTCACCGATTTTTTTTTCTATAGCTTATTTGAATTGATTTTTATTTAATTGATTTCTGCTTTGTCTTTATTATTTCTATCCTTTTTAAAAATTTTTTTAAATTTTTTAAATTTCTTTTCAGTGTACCAGAATTGATTGTTTAAGCACCACACCCAGTGTGCCATGAAATACGTGTCCTCCATAATACCCACCACCAGGCTGACCCATCTTCCCACTCCCTGCCCTTCAAAAACCTCAGATTGTTTTTTAGAGTCCATAGTCGCTCATGGTTCATCTCCCCCTCCAATTTCCCTCAACTCTTCTCGTCTCCATCTCCCTATGTCCTCCATGTTATTTTTTATGTTCCACAAATAAGTGAAACCATATGATAATTGACTCTCTCTGCTTGACTTATTTCACTCAGCATAATCTCTTCCAGTCCCATTCATGTTGATACAAAAGTTGGGTATTCATCCTTTCTGAGGAAGGCATAATACTCCATAGTGTATATGGACCACATCTTTCTTATCCATTCATCGGTTGAGGGGCATCTTGGTTCTTTCCACAGTTTGGCGACCATGGCCATTGCTGCTATAAACATTGGGGTACAGGTGGCCCTTCTTTTTACTACATCTGTATCTTTGGGGTAATTATCCAGTAGTGCAATTGCAGGGTCATAGGGAAGCTCTATTTTTAATTTCTTGAGGAATCTCCACACTGTTCTCCAAAGTGGATGTACCAACTTGCATTCCCACCAACAGTGTAAGAGGGTTCCCCTTTCTCCACATCCTCTCCAACATACGTTGTTTCCTCTCTTGTTAATTTTGGCCATTTTAACTGGTGTAAGGTGGTATCTCAATGTAGTTTTAATTTGAATCTCCCTGATGGCTAGTGATGATGATTTTCTCATGTGTCTGATAGCCATTTGTATGTCTTCATTGGAGAAGTGTCTGTTCATATCTTCTGCCCATTTTTTGACATGATTATCTGTTTTGTGTGTGTTGAGTTTGAGAAATTCTTTATAGATCCTGGATATCAGCCTTTTGTCTGTACTGTCATTTGTGAATATCTTCTTCCATTCCGTGGGTTGCCTCTTTGTTTTGTTGACTGTTTCCTTTGCTGTGCAGAAACTTTTGATCTTGATGAAGTCCTAAAAGTTCATTTTCACTTTTGTTTCCTTTGCCTTTGGAGACATATCTTGAAAGAAGTTGCTGTGGCTGATTATTTCTATCCTTTACTGTTAACCAGCTCACAGTATTTTCCCTTTTCTTGTAGTTTCTTCATTGTCTCATGCTTGAAGTGTGGTCCAGGTATGTTATTTAATTTCTCAACATTTGGAGATTTTCTGGATGTCCTTTTTAAATTGAACTCACTATAATTCTTGGAGACCTGGGTGGCTTAGTCAGTTAAGTGTCTGCCTTTGACTCAGGTCATGATCCTAGAGCTCTGAGGTTGGGCGCCATGTCCAGTTCCCTGTTCAGAGGGGAGTCTGCCTCTCCTCTCCTTCTGCCTCTCCCCTTGCTCCTTCTCTCTCTCTGGCTCACTCTCTCTCTTTTTCAAATAAGAAAATCTTTAAAACAAAATATAAAATATAATAATATATATAAAATATATAAAAATATAATATAAAATATATAATTCATCTGTTCACAGGAAATACATTTTATATAAGATTCAATCCTTTTAAACTTATTGAGATTTGTTTTATGTCCCAGCATAGGACTGTCTTGGTGAATATTTCATGTGCCTTTAAAAAAATGTTCAAACTTTTGTTCTTTGTGTATTATTCTTTTTTCTTCAAATTTTTATTAAATTTAATTATTAAAATTCTGATCAGTTAACATACAGTGAAAGATTAGTTTCAGATATAGAATTTAGTGATTCATCACTTACATACAGTAAGTGTTCATCACAAATGCCCTCCTTAATCCCCATAACCTATTTAGCTTATGTGCCCACCCACTTTCCCTCCAGTAACCATCAGTTTGTTCTCTATAGTTTGGAGTCTGTTTCTAGGTTTTTCTCTCTCCTCGTGTTCATTTCCACATGTTTCTTAAGTTCCATATGCGAGTGAAATCACATGGTATTTGTCTTTCTCTGACTGACATATTTCACTTATCATAATATTTTCTAGCTCCATCCTGTCATTGCAAATGGCATATCATTCTTTTTTTAAAAAGATTTTATTTATTTACTTGACAGACAGAGATCACACGTAGGCAGAGACAGGCAGAGAGAGAGAGAGAGAAGAGGAAGCAGGCTCCCCGCTGAGCAGAGAGCCTGATGCAGGGCTTGATCCCAGGACTCTGGGACCATGACCCGAGCCAAAGGCAAAGGCTTTAACCCACTGAGCCACCCAGGTGCCCCATATCATTCTTTTTGATGGCATAGTAATATTCCACTGTATATAGAGACCACATCTTTTTTATTCATTCGTCTGTCAGTGGACACTTGGGCTCTTTCCATAATTTGGCTGTGGTTGATAATGCTGCTATAGACATGAAGGTGCATATATCCTTTCGAATTAGTATTTTTGTATCTTTTGGATAAATACCTAGTAATGCAATTGCTGGATTGTAAGGTAGTTGTATTTTTAACTTTTTGAGGAACCTTTATACTGTTTTCCAGAGTGGCTGCACCAATTTGTGTTCCCACCAACAGTGCAGGAAGGTTCCCTTTCTCTGCATTCTTGGAACACCTGTTGTTCCCTGCATTTTTAGCCATTCTGATGAGTGTGTAGTGATATCTCATTGTAGTTTTGATTTGTATTTCCTTGATGATGAGTGATGTTGAGCGTCTTTTCATGTGTCTGTTAGCCATCTGTATGTTTTATTTGGAAAAATATCTATTCATGTTTTCTGCCCATTTTTTAACTGTATTATTCATTTTTTGGGTGTTGAGTTTTACAAGTTCTTTATATATTTTGGAGACTAAACTTTTATCAGATATGTCATTTTCTTTCTTTTTTTTAAGATTTTATTTATTTATTTGACAGACAGAGATCACAAGCAGGCAGAGAGGCAGGCAGAGAGAGAGAAGGGAAGCAGGCTCCCTGCTGAGCAGAGTCCAACACGGGACTCGATCCCAGGACCCTGGGACCATAACCTGAGCTGAAGGCAGAGGCCTTAACCCACTGAGCCACCCAGGCACCCCAAACATGTCATTTTCAAATATCTTCTCCCATTCCGTAGGTTGCCTTTTAGTTTTGTTGATTATTTCCTTTACAGTGCTCAAGCGTTTTATTTTGATGAAGGTCCAATAGTTTATTTTTGCTTTTGTTTCTTTTGTCTCCAGAGACCTATCTAGAAAGATGTTGCTGTGAGCAGTGTCCAAGAGGTTACTACTGCCTGTGTTTTCCTCTAGGATTTTGATGGTTTTCTCTCTGTCATTTATGCCTTTAATTCATTTTGAATTTGTTTTTTATGTATGGTGCAAAAAAGTGGTCCAGTTCCATTCTTTTGCATGTTGCTGTCCAGTTTTCCCAACACCATTTGTTGGAGACTGTCTTATGTCGCCACAGACAAGGGAAACAAAAGCAGGATGTATAACTCAGAATGAAAGCGTGAAAATTGTATTGTGTCTCTTAAGTATTAACCCTATGGACCTGCCAGTGAATTTTTCTGCTGGTATGTAGATCTTATTCATCCAAAGGGAAGAATAATTCTAGTAGGCAACACATCAATAGATCTATCGAACTAGAAGCTGAAAATGCCACCTGTCCAATTTGTGCATGTTATTCTGTTGAGCCAATGGGTATAGACATAGGTTATTATCCTGGATGGGTTAAATAATTCAGATTATCAAGAGGAAATCATGGACCAGGGAAGATTATAACTAGAATTCAGGATATTGCCTAACATACCTCTTTATTGTTTCATGACCAATGACAGATGATAAAGAACCAACATAGAACCAACACGACGTCACAAACTTGTCAGGAATGAAGATTTAGTTCACTCGATCTGGAAAGATTCTATGATCAGCTGACATATTAGATGAGGGCAAAGGAAATACTGAAATGGGACCAGACCTAGTGTCTTAGCAACCTTGAAATTTATTACATAGTATGTTGTCTATAATCACTATGCTGTGCATTAGATCTCCATAATTTATTTTAGTTACTAGTTGCAAGTTTGTTCTTATGACAAGAAAAGAAATGATAATTATGTGACCTGAAATGTGTTAACTAATGTTAAAGTGGTAATTATATTGCAATATATTAATCTGCCAATCTGATATGTTGTACACTTTAAACTTACACAATGTTGTATGTCAATTATATATCAATAAAATATAAAAACAAACAAAAAAATGGAAGCAGAAGAAAATTTTAAATATCAACTATTGCTACCTGACTAGTTGCAGAAATCAAGACATTAATAGTTTTTTTCCTTAACATCATTTTTTGAGAAGTAATTATTCTTTTATTTATAAATAAATAAATATGTTAAGAAAATGAAATAAAACACTGAGTTGGAAGAAAGGTAATGTCCTACCCCCTGACATGCATAGCTTCTCCCACCACAAGCACACATTTCATTCAAATTTATTTAATTTTTTCACTTTTCCATTCCCCTATAGTATAAAATATGAAACTAAATACTAATGTTAATAATACATAATAGCTTTATATTGCATTAGTAGTAGTTATAGACTATCGCAAGGACTATGTGTCTCAGCTAGAACATGAATGCATATCATCCAAACACCAAAAGATGGGTAAAGTGATTGGGACTTTGTGTCTCCTCTTTTGAGAAGTAGGTTAAGATGCACAAGAGATTTTGTCATATTATGTTAAGTGGAGGTGTGCTTTTATTTTTCCTTTATTTGGACATTATCTACCCTATGACTCTGCAATTGCACTACTGGTATTCACCCCAAGGATACAGATGTAGTGCAAAGAAGGGCCATATGTACCCCAATGTTCATAGAAGCAATGTCCACAATTGCCAAACTGTGGAAAGAGCCAAGATGTCCTTCAGCAGATGAATGGCTAAAAGAATCTCTTTTGCTAAGCATATATATATGCATATATGCATATATATACTTTCTAAACCATTTGATAATAAATTGGACATTGTGTTTACTTATCTATTTCAGGGTATATTTCCTAATAAGATCATTACATCACATACACAAAGTATAATGATCAGAATTAGAAAATCTGACATTGACATATTATCTAATCCATAGTCCATATTAAAATTTTATAAATTTTTCCAAGTGATGTCTTTTATATCTTTTTATTCCCTCTAGATTCAGCATAATGCATGATTATACACTTCATTTAGTTCTCATTTCTGATTACCTCTGTTAATCTAGAACAGCTCTTTAGACTATATTTCACCTTACTGTCTTGAGATTTTTGAAGAAGGCATGTTACTCAAGCTCATCCGACTTTTCTTCAAGGTTAAACTGATGTTTGTTTGTTTCTCAAGAATAAAACAGAAATGATGATAGATCCTTCTTAGTCCACTTTTTCAAGAGCCATATAACGCTGATTTTCCCATTGGTATTGATAACTGATCACTGGCCTAAGGTGGACTCTTTCAAATCTCTCGCAACTGCAAAGTTACTATTTTCTCCATGTAATAATAAGAAATTATTTGAGATACAACCTTACACCAGTTAGAATGGCTAAAATTAACAAGACAGGAAACAACTTGTGTTGGAGAGGATGTGGAGAAAGGGGAACCCTCTTACACTGTTGGTGGGAATGCAAGTTGGTTCAGCCACTTTGGAGAAAGTGCGGAGATTCCTCAAAAAATTAAAAATAGAGCTTCCCTATGACCCTGCAATTGCACTACTGGGTATTTACCCCAAAGATACAGATGTGGTGAAAAGAGGGGCCATCTGTATCCCACTGTTTATAGCAGCAATGGCCACAGTCACCAAACTGTGGAAAGAACCAAGATGCCCTTCAATGGATGAATGGATAAGGAAGATGTGGTCCATATACACTATGGAGTATTATGCCTCCATCAGAAAGGATGAATACCCAACTTTTGTAGCAACATGGACGGGACTGGAAGAGATTATGCTGAGTGAAATAAGTCAAGCAGAGAGAGTCAATTATCATATGGTTTCACTTATTTGTGGAGCCTATCAAATAGCATGGAGGACGTGGGGAGTTAGGAGAAGGGAGCTGGGGGAAATTGGAAGGGGAGGTGAACAATGAAAGACTATGGACTCTGAAAAACAATCTGAAGGGTTTGAAGAGGTGGGGGGGTGGGAGGTTGGGGGAACCAGGTGGTGGGTATTAGAGAGGGCACGGATTGCATGTTGAAAATAAATTAAAAAAATGATTAATAAAAAAAAAAGATGCCCTTCAACAGATGAATGGATAAGGAAGATGTGGTCCATATACACTATGGAGTATTATGCCTCCATCAGAAAGGATGAATACCCAATTTTTGTAGGAACATGGACGGGACTGGAAGAGATTATGCTGAGTGAAATAAGTCAAGCAGAGAGAGTAAATTATCATATAGTTTCACTTATTTGTGGAGCATAACAAATAACATGGAGGACATGGGGAGATGCAGAGGAGAAGGGAGTTGAGGGAAATTGGAAGGGGAGGTGAACCATGAGAGACTGTGGACTCTGAAAAACAATCTGAGGGTTTTGAAGGGGCGGGGCGTAGGAGGTTGGGGGAGCCAGGTGGTGGGTATTAAAGAGGGCACGGATTGCATGGAGCACTGGGTGTGGTGCAAAAACAATGAATTCTGTTACGCTGAAAAGAAATAAAAAAAAAGAAATTATTTGGAGATATTTTGAGACTGTATAACTATCCTCTTTCTCATGAAACTTTCATCCACTAGCTTTAGCATTCATTGATGATTTCCTAGCTTAATCATTACTTCTATATTGGTAGTTAAGTTTATTTTACTCTAAAAATGGTCTTTCTTTTCTCCCATGTGTATTATTCATTTTCTGTGGAAGCAATATTGATTCAAGGATACTCATTTTACTCAATAAGTTGTAATTTATTAATGTCATCACTTATTTGACATCCAAATTACACATATAATGTTGAGTGGGAATTTACTCTAATTGGATTCTGAATTTTGTTTATATGTCCTCTTAATTTTTGAGTACTTCTCTACAACAAGGTGATTTTAACTCTCTTATACTTTCCTTGATCAGTCCTACTGTCATTTCATTTCTCCAAGGACCCCAGGCTCCTTTTAGTTAATGATAGATAAAAACCAATATGGGCATTAGTTCTGTGGGCGTGTTATTGCTTAAAAGTCTTCTCAGAAGATTCTGTGTGTGTGTGTGTGTGTGTGTGTGTGTATGTGTGTAATGAATTCATACTGAAACTTTCAATTCTAATATACACTATTCGGGTTACTTAAGAAATGACTGTAATTTGTTTCTCCTACAGTGAGAAGCCTCAGTATCATTTTCTTCAATGCCAAACTTGAATGAACCTAGAGTAAACAAACACTTTACAGAATTGATCATTATATCACTGTGAAAAAGAAACCAAATATCATCTACTCAATTTTTTCATAATCTTTTTTCTTAATTTTTTTAAATTTCCAAACTCATCAAGCTTTATTCATTAAATACATACACCTCTTTGTATGTCAGTAATACCTGAATAAAGTGGTTTGAACACAACAAAATATCTACTTATTTCTCTTCTGATTTCTCCTTTGATATGCATGAGAGTTGTGCAATTTAGTTAATATTTGAGGTTTTTCTGGAAATGTTTCATTTCTAATTGTGATCTGAAAAAATACTTTGTATGACTTAAATTCTTTAAACATTTACTGGTGCTTTCATTATGGCCCAGAATATCATCTGTCTTGATGAATGTTCTGTGTGCATTTGGAAGAGGTGTATTATTATTTGTTCAGTGGGGTGTTCTACAGGGCCAGTCAGGTCTATTTAGCTCACAGTGTTTTTTTTTGGTTTATTTTTTTGTTTGTTTGTTTTCTATTACACCTTTTTTAAAAAAAATTATTTCCAGCGAAACAGAATTCATTGTTTTTGCAACACACCCAGTGTACCATGCAATATGTGCCCTCCTTAATACCCACCACCTGGCTCCCCCAACCTCCCACCCCCTGCCCCTTCAAAACCCTCAGGTTGTTTTTCAGAGTCCATAGTCTCTCATGGTTCACCTCCCCTTCCAATTTCCCTCAACTCCCTTCTCCTCTGCATCTCCCCTTTTCCTCCATGTTATTTGTTATGCTCCACAAATAAGTGAAATCATATGATAATTGACACTCTCTGCTTGACTTATTTCACTCAGCATAATCTCTTCCAGTCCCGCCCATATTGCTACAAAAGTTGGGTATTCATCCTTTCTGAGGAAGGGATAATACTCCAGAGTGTAAATGGACCACATCTTCCTTATCCATTCGTCCGTTGAAGGGCATCTTGATTCCTTCCACAGTTTGGTGACCATGGCCATTGCTGCTATAAATATTGGGGTACAGATGGCCCTTCTTTTCACCATATCTATATCTTTGTGGTAAATACCCAGTAGTGCAATTGCAGGGTCATAGGGAAGGTCTATTTTTAATTTTTTGAGGAATCTCCACACTGTTCTCCAAAGTGACTGAACCAACTTGCATTCTCACCAAGAGTGTAAGAGGGTTCCCCTTTCTGCACATCCTCTCCAACACACATTGTTTCCTGTCTTGTTAATTTTAGCCATTCTAACTGGTGTAAGGTGGTATCCCAAAGTGGTTTTAATTTGAATCTCCCTGATGGCTACTGATGAACATTTTTTCATGTGTCTGATAGCCATTTCTATGTCTTCATTGGAGAAGTGTTTGTTCATATCTTCTGTCCATTTTTTGATGATTATCTGTTTTGTGTGTGTTGAGTTTGAGGAGTTCTTTATAGATCCTGGATTTCAACCTTTTGTCTGTACTGTCATTTGCAAATATCTTCTTCCATTCCGTGGGTTGCCTCTTTGTCTTGTTGACTGTTTCCTTTGCTGTGCAGAAGCTTTTGATCTTGATGAAGTCCCAAAAGTTCATTTTCACTTTTGTTTCCTTTGCCTTTGGAGACATATCTTGAAAGAAGTTGCTGTGGCTGATATGGAAGAGGTTACTGCCGATGTTCTCCTCTAGGATTCTGATGGATTCCTGCCTCACATTGAGGTCTTTTATTCATTTCGAGTTTATCTTTGTGTACGGTGTAAGAGAATGGTCGAGTTTCATTCTTCTACATATAGCTGTCCAGTTTTCCCAGCACCATTTATTTAAGAGACTTTTTTCCACTGTATATTTTTTCCTGTTTTGTCGAAGATTATTTGACCATGGAGTTGAGGGTCCATATCTGGGCTCTCTACTCTGTTCCACTGGTCTATGTATCTGTTTTTATGCCAGTACCATGCTGTCTTGGTGATCACAGCTTTGTAGTAAAGCTTGAAATCAGGTAACGTGATGCTGCCAGTTTTCTTTTTGTTTTTCAACATTTCCTTAGCAATTCGAGGTCTCTTCTGATTCCATACAAATTTTAGGATTACTTATCCAGCTCTTTGAAAAATACCGGTGGAATTTTGATTGGAATGGCATGAAAAGTATAGATGGCTCTAGGCAGTATAGACATTTTAACAATGTTTATTCTTCTGATCCAAGAGCATGGAATGGTCTTCCATCTTTTTGTGTCTTCTCTAATTTCTTTCATGAGTGTTCTATAGTTCCTTGAGTACAGATCCTTTACCTCTTTGGTTAGGTTTATTCCCAGGTATCTTATGGTTCTTGGTGCTATAGTAAATGGAATCGATTCTCTAATTTCCCTTTCTGTATTTTCATTGTTAGTGTATAAGAAAGCCACTGATTTCTGTACATTGACTTTGTATCCTGCCACGTTGCTGAATTGCTGTATGAGTTCTAGTAGTTTGGGGGTGGAGTCTTTTGGATTTTCCATATAAAGAGTCATGTCATCTGTGAAGAGAGAGAGTTTGACTTCTTCATTGCCAATTTGGATACCTTTTATTTTTCTTTGTTGTCTGATTGCTGTTGCTAGGACTTCTAATACTATGTTCAACAAGAGTGGTGAGAGTGGGCATCCTTGTCATGTTCCTGATCTCATTGGGAAGGCTGTGAGCTTTTTCCCATTGAGGGTGATATTTGCCATGGGTCTTTCATAGATAGATTTGATGAAGTTCAGGAATGTTCCCTCTATCCCTATACTTTGAAGTGTTTTAATCAGGAAGGGATGCTGGATTTTGTCAAATGCTTTTTCTGCATCAATTGAGAGGACCATGTGGTTCTTCTCTCTTCTCTTATTGATTTGTTCTATTACATTGATTGATTTGCGAATATTGAACCATCCTTATAGCCCAGGGATGAATCCCACCTGGTCATGGTGGATAATATTTTTAATTTTAATATTTTAATATTTTAATATTTTTAATATTTTTAATGATAATATTTGGATCCTGTTTGCTAGGATCTTGTTGAGAATCTTAGCATCCATATTCATCTGTGATATTGGTCTGAAATTCTCCTTTTTGGTAGGGTCTTTACCTGGTTTAGGGATCAGGGTAATATTGGCTGCATGAAAAGAGTCTGTAAGTTTTCCTTCTGCTTCAATTTTTTGAAACAGCTTCAGGAGAATAGGTGTTATTTCCTCTTTGAAAGTTTGGTAGCATTCCCCAGGGAATCCGTCAGGTCCTGGGCTCTTGTTTTTTGGTAGGTTTTTGATCACTGCTTCAATCTCGTTACTAGATATCAGTCTGTTCAGGTTGTCAATGTCTTCAATGTTCAATTTTGGGAGTTTATAGTTTCCAGGAATGCATCCATTTCATCTAGGTTGCTTAACTTTTTCGCAAATAACTGTTGATAATAACTTCTGATGATTGTTTCTACTTCCTTGTTGTTAGTTGTGATCTCTCCCTTTTCATTCATAATTTTATTAATTTGAGCTTTCTCTCTTTTTTTTTGGATTAGTGTGGCCAATGGTTTATCGATCTTATTGATTCTTTCAAAAAACCAGCTTCTAGTTTCATTGATACGTTCTACTGTATCTCTGGTTTCTACCTCATTGATCTCAGCTCTAATCTTGATTATTTCCCTTCTTATGTGTGGAGTTGATTTGATTTGCTGTTGATTCTCCAGTTCTTTAAGGTGTAGAGACAGCTGGTGTATTCTGGATTTTTCAATTTTATTGAGGGAGGCTTGGATGGCTATGCATTTCCCCCTTAGGACCGCCTTTGCTGTATCCCATAGGCTTTGGACCGAAGTGTCTTCATTCTAGTTGGTTTCCATGAATTAAGTTCTTCTTTGACCTCCTGGTTGATTCAAGCATTCTTAAGCAAGGTGGTCTTTAGCTTCCAGGTGTTTGAGTTCCTTCCGAACTTTTCCTTGTGATTGAGCTCCAGTTTCAAACATTGTGATCTGAGAATACGCAGGGAATAATCTCAGTCTTTTGGTATCAGTTGAGTCCTGATTTGTGACCCAGTATGTAGTCTATTCTGGAGAAGGTTCCATGTGCACTTGAGAAGAATGAGTATTCTGTTGATTTAGGGTGGAATATTCTGTATATATCTATGAGGTCCATCTGGTCCAATGTGTCATTCAATGCTCTTGTTTCTTTATTGATTTTTTGCTTCGATGATCTGTCTATTACTGAGCGAGGTGTGTTAAGATCTCCTACTATTAATGTGTTTATACCGATATGACTCTTTATCTTGATTAATAGTTTTCTTATGTAATATGCTGCTCCCATATTGGGGGCATAGATATTTAAAATTGTTAGATCATCTTGGTGAATAGTCCCTTTAAGAATGTTGTAGTGTCCTTCTATATCTCTGAATACAGTCTTTAGTTTAAAATCTAATTTATCTGATATGAGAAATACTGCCCCAGCCTTCTTTGGAGGCCCATTGGCATGAAAGATGCTTCTCCATCCTTTCATTTTCAGTCTGGGTTTATCCTTATGTTCAAAATGGGTCTCTTGTAGACAACATATGGATGGATCCTGTTGTTTTATCCAATCTGCAACCCTGTTTCGTTTTATGGGTGCATTTAGGGCATTCACATTGAGAGTGATTATTCAGAGATACGTTTTTATTGACATCGTGTTATCTTGAACTCTTTCTTTCTGTTGATTGCCTCTATATTTCTGTGTAATGATATTCTTAGGATTTTTCCTCTTTCATAGAACCCCCCTTAATATTTCCTGCACTGTTGGCTTGGTGGTCACATATTCTTTTAAGCTTTGTCAGTCTTGGAAACTCTTTACCTCTCCATCCATTTTGAATGTCAGTCTTGCTGGATAAAGTATTCTTGGCTGTACGTTCTTCTCATTTAGTGCCCTGAATACATCTTGCCAGCCTTTTCTGGCTTGCCAGGTTTCTGTGGACAGGTCTGACGTTATTCTGATGGGATTTCCTCTGTACATAAGGAATTTCTTTGTCCTACCTGCCTCCAGATGGCCCGCCTACAATTATAATTCTTCATTCTTGCTATTAGGTGTCTCGAGGACTTTTGAGAATCTATAATCTTGGGGGAAGACCATTCTGTCTCTAGTACATGAACACTAGTTCCATTTGTGAGATTGGGAAAATTTTCATGGAGAACTTGTTCCACTATATCTTCTAGACTTCTTTCTTTCTCCTCCCCTTCAGGGATTCCAATGATTCTGACATTGGAACATTTCATGGCATCATTTATTTCCTTGATTCTGTTTTCATGGCTTCTAAGCTGTTTGTTCCAGACTTCCTCCTGATCCTTTCTCTCTATCTGTTTGTCCTCCAGATCACTAATTCTATCTTCTGTCTCAGTTACCCTAGCTTTGAGAGAATTTAGATTAGATTGGAACTCATTGAGAGCATTGTGAACCTCATCCCTGGTGGCTTTCAGTTCTGCCCTAACGTTGTGAACATCATCCTAGTGGCTTTCAGTTCTGTCCTAATCAATTCTGTTTGGTCATCCATGGCTTTCTCCAACCAGCTAATCCTTGAAAATTGTTAGCCTGAATTCCCTTTCTGACATATTGTCTATGTCGATAGCCATTAGCTCTGTTGCAGAAGGCCCATCCTCTGAATTTTTCTTCTGTTGGGCATTCCTCCTCTTAGTCATTTTGGTGACAGATGGCTGAACGGATGTAGCTGGATGTTTCTACTGTGGTGTAGTCAAGATGAACCCCGGAATGCTTCTGAGCAATCAGGAGGCCCCACCCAAATGAAAGAAAAAAGAAAAGAAAAAGAAAAAAAGAAGAGAGAGAGAGAGAGAGAGAGATGGGGAAAATAAAAGAAAGATACAAGATAAGGCTCAGCCCAAATGGGCCCCAAGGTAAGATTTATAACGTATACAAACAAAAACAGACAAACAAAAAGACTGATAAAAGTATATGACAACATGGACGGGACTGGAAGAGATTATGCTGAGTGAAATAGGTCAAGCAGAGAGTGTCAATTGTCATATGGTTTCACTTATTTGTGGAGCATAACAAATAGCATGGAGGACAAGGGGAGTTGGAGAAGAGAAGGGAGTTGAGGGAAATTGGAAGGGGAGGTGAACCATGAGAGACTATGGACTTTGAAAAAGAATCTGAGAGTTTTGAAGGGGTGGGGGATGGGAGGTTGGGGGAACCAGGTGGTGGGTATTAGAGAGTGCACGGATTGCATGGAGCACTGGGTGTGTTGCAAAAACAATGAATACTGTTACACTGAAAAGAAATAAAAAATTAAAAAAAGTATATGACAAGAGAAAAATATATATATATAAAAGCAAAAAAAAAAAAAAAAAGAACTTCGTCAAAAAGGATGCCAAGTATAAGATTTATATACTATCAGGACAAACACAAATACACAGAAACACTTGCAGAAGAAAAAGATGGGAGAGCAGTTATAAATTCTCAGTGTGGGCGAGGAAGGTTATTTTGATTCTTCCTGGATGTATCTTGATATCTTAGTTAAAGGACTCAACTTTCCTAAGATAGAGGGATTAAAAATTGGTTTACCTATAGGGGTCGCATTGATTGGGGAAAGGGGGTTACCTTTTAGTTTAACTCTATATGAATATTAGAAAATAAAAATAAAAAAAGAATAAACTAGACTAAACTAAAATTAAAAAAAATTAAAAAAAATAGAAAAGCAAAAGAAAAACACAGGTATATGTATCAAAAAGTTCAGGTTAAAAGGTTATTATGGAATTTGATGTACTGGACATCTCACTGTGATGGTAAATAGGTTAAAAAAATTATCTATATTAAAAAAAATGAACCAGAATAGTGGGAACGAATTAAAAATAAAAGTTGTATCTATGAAGTAATGGTGGTTGTTCTCTTGTTGTCTTTTTTTTTTCTTTTTTTTCCTGGTTGGTTTTTCGGGGGGAGGGACCTGCCACGTGGGTTTTCAGGCAATGTTCCCCAAGTTAAGTACTCCTGCCCCCCTCAAGGTTGTGGGCTCTGAGGAAACTGGTTTTTCAGGCTTTTGTTCTCTGGAGTTTTTTATGTTTGTTCATTTTTTTTTTTTCTCTCTCCTTGACAGCTTTTGATGGTTTTTGGAGGTTTAGAGGACAGCAAAATGCACCTGACCTCCCTCTCAGAGAGAAGCCTCAGTCTGTTCCCCTCTAGATACTGCGGAGCACATAAGTTCCCACTCAGCCGCTGGCAGAGCACGTTCTGAGTCACGGTCCCTGGGGAGGCAGGAACTCCTGCTTGTACCCAAAACCACAACAGTGGCGGCTGTCTGGGCAGCTCCAGACCACCAGAGAGGTTCCAAGCAGTGATTGCACACTGAGATTTTCCCGCTGGCCTGGGCTGGGAATGCCTGGTCTTTCCGGGTTGGAGAGTACTGGGCTTGCGCGCACCTCTCTCAGGGGAGGGTGTGGGGCGTGTGCATCTCAGTCTCTGATAGCACAGCACGGCACGCACATGGAGACTGCAAAAAGGCTATGCTTCTGCTGGCTGGCGAGGCTCCCAGGCCCTCATGGGACTCCACGCGCTCTCAGGAGTGCTGGTGGCTCAGGGACCAAGACCTGGTTTCTCCGCTGCACTCTCTCTGGCTCAGTGCCAGGGATGGCTGTCCTGGGTCCTGGGACTTAAGCCCCTGTCCCTAACTGCCCTGATTCCCACAATTTCCCCCATGATCCTTTGCTCTTTTTGAGTGCTTTCAACCAGACTCCAAGTTAATGCTGGTCCCCAGATGCAGGGCACTCTTGTATTGGGGTATTAATTTCCAATGAGTTGCTTCTGGTGGCTCCCTCCCCCTTTTGTTTATCTTCTGATATCAGTCCACCGTTCCCACCCTGCGTTACCTGCCCACTGGCGTCTTCTGTCCCTGTAGAGATCCAGACATGTATAATTCTGATCGCAGGCTGATTTCATGGGTGATCGGAGTTCTTTTGTAGGTTATCAGCTCACTTTAGGGTACAGGTTGAAAGGCCACTTGCTCCTACTTCCCTGCCATCTTGTCTCTCCCAATTTTTTCATAATCTTTAAAATATTTACATCTCATGAAATGAACAAATCTTAAGTATCCAATTTGATGAGTTTTGACAAGTATAAGCCATTGTCAAGATCAATCATTAATTGTGGTTTCTACCTTGAGTTATGGATTAGCTTTGGTATGATTTCATTAAAATTAATCAATAGATATTTTCAAGAATATTGACCAGAGAAATGTATGGCAACTGTAGACATAGACAAAAACAAATACCACTGACACATATGGAAGATAATCTTGAGCAAATAGCTTAATTACAGCTATGCTATAAACCAGTTGGCATATACAACAGGAGAATTATAGAGTTGTGGCATCTATGTGTCTTAAGAGCTGACAGAGTTACCCTAGCTCTGGAGAAAATAAAACATAATTCTATACTAAAAAAGTCATTTGAATTATTGAAAAATTGATATTTGACATCATTTACCATGGAAAACTTGTACAGAATTAAAAACTAACAGAATTCCTCATATACTCCCATTTAGTCAATAGATCTGTTGACATGTTTACAAGATTAAACTTTTATGTTTTTTAAAAAGATTGTGTGAGAAATAAACTACATGTGTATTAAATCACATTTTATCTTCTACTGAAATTTTAAAAATTTAGCCAACATTAATACTAAAAATCACACAAATGAAAGTTATGATTCATTAAAAAAACTATTCTTTTTTTACCATGTTGACGGTTGACATTTAAAAAAACAAGTTTACAAAATATTTCTTCACATTACCCTTTTTAAAGTGTAGGGTCTCTTGGAACATCTAAGGTATATTTAATAATGACAAAACTCAATTTATCTAAAAATTTATGGAACGTGGCTTCTAAATAAAACATGGTACATTTATTTTAAGTATGTAACAAACACACTTCTACAAGCACCTGTATTGTATAATATAATCTCAACCTTTCATTTTATTCTACAACATGTCTAGAAAAAAAATTTGTAATTTCATATTTCTTACATAGAAGTATTTCACTTTGAAGAACAGAAAATTAAAGTTAAAATATATAGAATGGAAAGAGTTTCTAAGCTCAAGTAAGCTGAAGTGATCCAAATAATTAAATATTAAAGATCAATTCTTTTTTTCTTAGATCAATTCTTACACTGGAAGGGTCAAGATATTTTTATTCACTGTTCTTTTTATGTTTTTATGTTACTTATTTCAACAGACAGTATTATTTATCCGAAGCAGAAGATATCTTACTAAATACATCTCTGAAGGCTTGTTTAACTTGCTGGTTTCTCAGAGTATAAATGAATGGATTCAACATAGGGGCAACTGAAGTATTGAGCACCGCTACTCCTTTGCTTGAAGTGACTCTTTCATTTGCAGATGGCTTTATGTACATGAATATGCAACTACCATAACTGATGGATACAACAATCATGTGAGAAGAGCAGGTCGAAAAGGCTTTTTTCTTTGCTGAACCGAAGGGAATTTTAGAATTGTCTTGTTTATGTAAGAGTAAGAAAGGATTACTAATAACAACGTGACAATGAGGATTATCAAGGCCAAGAAAAAAGCAATCAGTTCTAGTAAATGTGTGTCTGAGCAAGAAAGTTGCAGGACAGGAGAAACGTCACAAATGAAATGATCAATGATATTGGAAGCACAGAAATCCAGGTTCAGAATTAAAAACAATGGAGGGAAAATGACCAGAAATCCAGTTGCCCAGGCACTGAGTACAATCTGATGACAAATTCTGTTGCTCATGATGGATGTATAATGCAAAGGTTTGCAGATGGCCACATAATGGTCATAGGACAAAGCTGCCAGAAGGAAAAATTCTGTAACCCCCAAGAATATGTAAAAAAACAACTGAGATATACAGCCATTATAGGAAATGGACTTTTCTCTGGTTACAGTGGTGATTAGGAACCTGGGGATGCAAACACTTGTGAACGAAATTTCCAGGAAAGAGAAATTATGGAGGAAAAAATACATTGGGGTCTTGAGATGAAAATCCAGTAGAGTAAGGGCAATGATGGTTAAGTTTCCTATCATACTCAGCATGTAATTTAGAAATAGAAATAATAAAATTACGATCTGTAACAGAGAATTATCTGTCAGTCCCAGAAGGATAAACTCTATCTGTTTTGTATGATTCTTCATTTCTCTTTTGTGATTTCAAACAAATTCTAGAAATAAAAGGACAATGATAAGAAACTATATGAGTAGACTTATATCCAGGAAATGATACATAAAAGGATCCATATTCACATATATACCCATTTATGAGAAGATATTCCATGAGGTTGAAGATATGATCTAGGACCATGCAACGGACACTATTTTTAAAAAGCACAATAGAAGCCAACTCAGTTTTAAAAATTGACTTGCAAAATCTGTAATAGTTTATTTTTCACTGTTACTTACAAACTTCCAGCTCAATTGTAACTCATTCCAAATTTGTTCATTTCTTAAATAAACTAGATAAAATCTTGGTTCCAGATTCAAATATCATTCATTCATTTTAATTATTAATTTCACCAAAATAAAAATGCCAGTATAATGAATTAAGACCTATTGTTAAATTCTGAAATTTTAGGTTTCATATTGAAGTGATATTTGTTTAGAGCCCCATTATAGCCTCTTGCAACTTTTCGATGAATTACTGATGAAGACAGAATATGACAAAAGAAAAAGAGTGTAAGAGTGTGATAACATCAAAAGAAAACAAAGTGTGATACCACAACAAAATAAATACTAGTTGAATCTAGAAGAAAACTGAAACAATATAAAGCAGATAAAACCATATATATAAAAATCCAGTAATGGATCTGAGCAAGGAGAAGGACAAACCACTCTTAAGACGAAGTTTTGGGATGCCTGCGCGGCTCAGTTAGTTAAGCATTGCCTTTGGCTCAGGTCATGATTCTGGAATCCTGGGATCCAGTCTCCAGCATGGGGCTCCCTGCTCAGTGGGGAACCTTCTTCTTCCTCTGCCTGAAGTTCCCCCTGCTTGTTCTCTCTTTCTCTCTCTCTTTCTCTTCCTCCAACAAATAAATAGATCAAATCTTTAAAAAAAAAGACTGAAGTTTCAATGGGTCTTTTATTGTTTAAGAATATGAGTATTTAAGGAATATCCCCCCCCCCAGAATATCCAAAATAATAAATTAAAACTATTATAACAATAAGTTCAGTAACGTGAAAAACTTTTTTCCTTTACAAAGGAAAAAATGTTTAGAATATATAATGACATATTTACATTTCTCAAAAGACAATTCAATTTTCACATTACATATAAGCTATATGTCATGGCTTCGTTTGAAAAGTAGAAAATAATTTATTTAAAAATAAGCAATTCTTTAAATAATTTTATTCATTTAGATAATTACATTTTAAAGTCATTTAAAATATTCTAAATGTATTTTAGACACAAAATTGCAAAAAAGTTTATACAAACTGACCCAAATTTTATAAATGTCTGCATCTGATACATGAGGGTATTATTTCTGCAAATATATAAAATAAAGTACTTTCTTTTTAAAGAGTTTTTTTTTAAAGTTTTTATTTATTTATTTGACAGAGAGAGATCACAAGTAGGCAGAGAGGCAGGCAGAGAGAGAGGAGGAAGCAGGCTCCCTGCTGAGCAGAGAGCCCAGATGTGCGGCTTGATCCCAGGACTCTGGGATCATGACCTGAGCTGAAGGCAGAGGCTTTAACCCACTGAGCCACCCAGGCACCCCTAAAATAAAGTACTTTCAATGACTTGTTATTATAGGTCATTTATATTTTTCATTAAAAATTTGGTCATTCTTATTAATATGTTACCAAAGAAATTATGCAATGGAACATGCTTTCTCTATTTTCATTAATTTATTATTTTGTAAAAACAAAATAAAAACAATGTGAATTCAGAAAACTTATTGGTTATATACTTTAGAGTCATATTTTCAATTAAAATATTCTAGTGAGGCACTTCATTTTCCTATTAACCTGAGGAATTGTTATCAATTTGCTAATTAAATAAGGTATTTCCAAATGAACATAAGCACTGGCAGAGAGAGAAAAATATATAGTGTATTTTTTCTTTCCTTTAAATAAAAAAAATTAAATTACACCCCTTATTAATTTTGTGAATCAATTATCTTTGCCTGTTGTGAAGTTGTTCTTCCTTTTATTATTGAATACATAATATTTTTCCTTTTATATGATTTAGCCCACTACCTCACATACAAATTCATAAACCGCACAAATTATCAATGATGTTTTTATTGCTCAAAGTGTTAATAAGAATTAGCACCTCCAAAGAGCTCTATTTTCTATTTTTTTCAAAAGTGTATTAAAACATGTAATATCAGTTCTCCAAGAAAAAGTATCCTCCAATCTTGTCATGTTTGATTGACTTGTAGAGTTGTCAGGCACTCTGTTTATCTAGGGAGCACTAAGATAATCCTCATTCCCTCCACAATTTTGCAGTGTCTGGTTTAAACCTCTTAAGTATTAGAAATGCAGGTGGAAATGCATAAATTGAACTTGAAGCTCTGGCATTTGTGAGCAATAATTAATGGCTTATACAAGGAACAATAATAAAATATCACTTTTATCACCACTATTTGTATATAACTTACATGGTATTTGTAGTTATTCTTAAATTTTTGAGAGAAAATAATCCCACTACTTTAAAATATCACCACTATTTTACTTACCATGAGCAGTTTATGTTGGTATTTTATTTTCTGTAGTTTACATGAGCAAGGATCAACAATAATGAAAGACAAACATACTCACTAGAAAATAATATTTAATATTGTAGGCAGAAAGATTAATATAAAATAATCTCATGTTAATTCATACAAAGAGATAAAGTGTGAATATTTTAATAATGTCATTTGTCTGCACTATCACATATATCTAAACATATGGTAGTATATACGCCTTGGATAGTAAAGATTTCTCATAAACTCCTCTTCTTAGTGGTGGATAATTTTTTTTAAAGATTTTATTTATTTATGAAAGAGAGACATAGCGACAGAGGGAACACAGGCAACAGGGGACCAGGAGAGGGAGAAGCAGGCTCTCTGCTGAGCAGGGAGTCAGATGTGGGGCTGGATTCCAGGACTCTGGAATCATGACCTGAGCCAGAGGCAGATGCTTAAGGACTGAGCCACCCAGGTGCCCCATTAATGCCATATAATTTATAAAATGTGTGTCCAACTAATCCTACCTCACAAACATTCATGAAGATTATCATAGCTGAGATGATTAGATTGAAACTTGGGAAATATTTATTAGTTTCAAATTATCTAAGAAGAATGAATGTATCTCCACAAGAAATCTAAGGGGATGGTGTCTCTAAGGAGAAATAGGAAAGATGAAAAAACATTCAAAAGAACTTACAAAACATCAATTGACCTTGTCTTTTTTCTTTCATTAAATATAAGCTTATTCTTTCAAGCATGATGATAAACAACTTTAGAATTGTTTCATTAAAAAAATGCTAATTTCAAGACAATCATGTAGACAATCAGCAAGAAAAGTCATGTTCTAACTTAGCAGAATATTTTGGATCATAAATAATAATATGTGCCAAGATACCAATAATACATGTCAAGATAATTCCTTTTGAGGTTTTGCAAGTTTTTTTAAGAACATATGAATCTATCACTGGTAGAACAGCATATGGGTACCTAACCCAAATACTTCTATTTATATTTTTTTTCATAAGCAACCATGTTCAATATTAAGAAAAGAAATAGAACTTCTGCTTCACATTATGATTTGAGAATATTTTCTTCAGTGATTTGAGAATGTACACCAAAGTTCAACCTTTTTGAAATATTACTAATCATTATAACACCTATCATTTATTGAATATTTGCTATGCATGAAGTAGAGTGCTGATTGTCGTACATACATTGTTCAATTTAATTATCATAATAGGCAAAGTACAAGAAATTATGAATGTTTTTGACTGTTGAAAAAACTGAGAATTAGGGAAATCAGTTTATGTGCTTACACTCATGACAAAGTTTAGAAATTATGGAGAAAGAATTGCAATTAGATCATTATTTCCAAAGTAGTGATAGTTAGATGATAAATAGATAGATGATAAATAGATATAGATAGATAGAAGAAGGGGCTATTTAATTTGGAAAATAAGCAATAATCTAATGCCTGATACTTAACATATGAGTGATGAATTTTTTAAATTAATAAATAATGATAGAAAAATTGATATTCTTACATCATAAACGCAAAAACTTTTCAAAAAATGAAATGAACTCATAAAGCTTTTTTGAATATACCTTTAAAATAAAAATTTGATTTTTCAACCATATTTTCAACCACATTTCAACCATATGGTTTCAACCATATTTCAACCAGTTTTAAAGTTTAAAGGGCCATAGTACGGGAAAAAAAATAACTACAATTGATGATAAATAGAAATAAATGAAGTAACAGCATTTCATACTGAACAAACCACAGGGGTAAAAATCAGAGATACAGAAATAATTAGTGTGTAATTCTTTTTTTTTTTTTACTCTTTTTTATTAAAATTTCTTTTCATCATAACAGTATTCATTGTTTTTGCATCACACCTAGTGCTCCATGTAATACGTGCCCTCCTTAATACCCACCACCTGGTTCCCCCAACCTCCCACCCAAGGCCCCTTCAAAACCCTCAGGTTGTTTTTCAGAGTCCATAGTCTCTCATGGTTCACCTCCCCTTCCAATTTCCCTCAATTCCCTTCTCTCTTCCATCTCCCCATGTCCTCCATGTTATTTGTTATGCGCCACAAATAAGTGAAACCATATGATAATTGACTCTCTCTGCTTGACTTATTTCACTCAGAATAATCTCTTCCAGTCCCATCCATCTTGATACAAAAGTTGGGTATTCATCCTTTCTGATGGAGGCATAATACTCCATAGTGTATATGGACCACATCTTCCTTATCCATTCATCCGTTGAAGGGCATCTTGGTTCTTTCCACAGTTTGGCGACCACGGCCATTGCTGCTATAAACATTGGGGTACAGATGGCCCTTCTTTTCACTCCATCTGTATCTTTGGGGTAAATACCCAGTAGTGCAATGGCAGGGTCATAGGGAAGCTCTATTTTTAATTTCTTGAGGAATTTCCACACTATTCTCCAAAGTGGCTGCACCAACTTGCATTCCCACCAACAGTGTAAGAGGGTTCCCCTTTCTCCACATCCTCTCCAACACACGTTGTTTCCTGTCTTGCTAATTTTAGCCATTCTAACTGGTGTAAGGTGGTATCCCAATGTGGTTTTAATTTGACTCTCCCTGATGGCTAGTGATGATGAACATTTTTTCATGTGTCTGATAGCCATTTGTATGTCTTCATTGGAGAAGTGTCTGTTCATATCTTCTGCCCATTTTTTTTATATGATTATCTGTTTTGTGTGTGTTGAGTTTGAGGAGTTCTTTATAGATCCTGGATTCAACCTTTTGTCTGTACTATCATTTGCAAATATCTTCTCCATTCCGTGGGTTGTCTCTTTGTTTTGTTGACTGTTTCCTTTGCTATGCAGAAGCTTTTGATCTTGATGAAGTCCTGAAAGTTCATTTTTGCTTTTGTTTCCTTTGCCTTTGGAGACATATCTTTTTTTTTTTTTTTAAAGATTTTATTTATTTATTTGACAGAGAGAGATCACAAGCAGGCAGAGAGGCAGGCAGAGAGAGAGAGGAGGAAGCAGGCTCCCTGCTGAGCAGAGAGCCCGATGCGGGGCTCGATCCCAGGACTCTGAGATCATGACCTGAGCCGAAGGCAGCGGCTTAACCCACTGAGCCACCCAGGCGCCCTTGGAGACATATCTTGAAAGAAGTTGCTGTGGCTGATATTGAAGAGGTTACTGCCCATGTTCTCCTCTAGGATTCTGATGGATTCCTATCTCACATGAAAGAAATTGAAGAAGACACAAAAAGATGGAAGACCATTCCATGCTCTTGGATCAGAAGAATAAACATTGTTAAAATGTCTATACTGCCTAGAGCAATCTATACTTTTAATGCCATTCTCATCAAAATTCCACCGGTATTTTTCAAAGAGCTGGAGCAAATAATCCTAAAAATTGTATGGAATCAGAAGAGACCCCGAATTGCTAAGGAAATGTTGAAAAACAAAAATAAAACTGGCAGCATCACGTTACCTGATCAAGCTTTACTACAAAGCTGTGATCACCAAGACAGCATGGTACAGACACATAGACCAGTGGAACAGAGTAGAGAGCCCAGATATGGACCCTCAATTCTATGGTCAAATAATCTTTGACAAAACAAGAAAAAATATACAGTGGAAAAAAGACAATCTCTTCAATAAGTGGTGCTGGGAAAATTGGACAGCTATATGTAGAAGAATGAAACTTGACCATTCTCTTACACCATACACAAAGATAAACTTGAAATGGATAAAATACCTCAACATGAGACAGGAATCCATCAGAATTGGTGTGTAATTCTTTAAAATATTATGCTCTGGTTACTGGCTATCCATGAGATATATTCTAAAGAGCAAAAGGATGACAAATAAATCTAACTTTGTTTGTTATTATTGGTGGTATTGATGGAGTGATTCTAATTTCATTTTGTATACATTTTTTTTTGTTTCTAAAAGAAAACTTTATTATTATAGAAACCTTATAGAAACAGAAAAGGAGAAGAATGTAAGGAATGCATGCATAGATAAAGGTAATCATCAGCAAAAATGAGAATAAAGCAAAGTTGCATCAAATCATTACTTAACATATCAACCTCATTAACTGGGGAAGCCCCGTGGAAATAGTGAGGCTGGAGTCACAATTGAGAGGCCTGGGCAGAGTATCCTCACCTCAGGGGAGACTAGAAACTGACCTTCCCCATAAGTTTCATATTTATAGGGCAAATGATGAGGTTTGAAGTTGTACATTTATTTGCTTATTGCCATTTGGAGTGATTTTAGCATTGGACAAATTAATAAATATGTTGATGTAGAAGGTAAAAAATGTATTACTCTATAGGACCCTTTGCTTGTCCCTTTTTCATGGTAGTTATAATTTATATTATGTTTATATACATCAGAAGCTCCACCAGATAATTTTATACTTTTTGCTTTCAACAATCAGTTTTGTGAAAGGATTTGTATAGAATTGGTGTTTTTGTTTGTCTTGAATGTTTAATAGAAATCTATAATCAAGTCATCTGGGCCTGAAGTTCTCTTTATAGGATGACTTAACTATGTATTTGTTCACTTTTACAGATACAGGGCTGTATGGGTTAGATATTTCGTCTTTAATTAGCTTTGGTCAATTGTATCTTTCAGAGAATTCATTCATTTCATTTAAGTTGCCAAATCTACTCTGCAGATGTTTTCAAAATATTTCATTTGTATCTTCTTAGTATCTGTATAATCTCTAATGATGTTATTGCTCTTATTCCTGATAAATCTTTTCTTTTTTTTTTTCCAGCTCAGTTCCACAACAGTTTTATCAATTGTTATTTATCCCTTCCTTCTAAGAATCAGCTCTTGATTCCTTTCAACTTCTCTCTTGCTTTATTGTTTTCTGTTTCTTTGAATTTCCCTTATTGTTTCCTTTCTTCTGTTTAGATACTTTCTCTTTGACTTCTTACATGTAGATTGCCTAAAACATCAAAAGTAGAAATGAGAAATCATACAGCAATAGCAACATTCATCTTGTTGGGACTTACAGAGGACCTCCAGCTCCAAGTTTTCCTTCTTATCTTCCTATTTCTCACCTATGTGCTGAGTATTATTGGAAATCTGACCATTATTCTGACATCCATGGACTCTCATCTTAAAACACCTTTGTATTTTTTTCTTTGAAACTCCTCCATCTTAGAGATCTCATTCACAACAGTGGTTTATGACAACCCTGAGCTGAGAGCCCATTCCTGGGCTCACTGTTTGCATCTGGCTCCCCCTCTCCAGTGTGTGGGAACTCTGCTGCACTCAGGTACCCCTGGTCTTCCTGTGGCCCCAAGGATCCTGAGACCACACTGTTCCACCTAGGGTTCCACCCCTTTCAGGCAGGGATGTACCTGCCTGGAGGTAACTCACTGGAGCAGATTTCTAAAAGTTCTGATTCTGCAATCTGCTGTTATATCATTATATATCATTTCCCAGTAGCCTGCTTATAGAGGGTTCCTCCACCTCCCTTCCTTGCCTCCCTCCTCCTGTGGTCTATCTTCCTATATATTACCTTGGATTCCCATCTCGGCACCTCCTATCTTGCAGAAAGTGGTTGCTTTTTGTTGAGTTGCAGCTATTCTTTTCCTAGATCTCCAGTTGAGTTCATGGGTGTTCAGGATGATTTGATGGCTATCAAGCTGAATTTATGGAACCAGAAGAAACTAAGGTCCCCTACTCCACCACCATCTTGAACTCTACTCCTTCAGTGGTTTATTTTTCTAAGATGATTGTTTCTCTCAGAATAGAAGAGTCTGGATGGAATATGCTTACATTTTTGTGTGTATCAATCATCTCTGGAGGGACACATAAAAGGACATATGATAATGAATGACTGATGGCAGAATGAATAGTAGGGGAAAATGGTGATGAAGGGACTTAATTCCCACTGTTCATAATTGTATTTTAAGTTTTATAACACTTGCATATAATCCATATGAAAAAAGATGTATGAAATAAAATCTATCTTATAAAAAACTGAAAGAATTAAATTATCTCCAGAAATTTAAATCAATCTTAAATATTTTAAATAACTTCACTTAGATATAATATACATATAAGACAAGAGCATGAGAGGAAATATGAAATGAAGATCAGAGTAATGGAAAATTTCCTGAAAGAGATCAGTTCTCACTTATTCTTGGAAGACATTTTGCTAGTCATAATTATCAACTTAAAAATAATGATTCCTCAAATATATATATATTTCATTCATATTCATACTTTCTGTTGGTGGGACCCAGAGGAAATATACAATAATATACAAGTGAAAGACTTTATCAAAATCAAAAGCTTCTGCACAGCAAAGGAAACAGTAAACAAAACAAAGAGGCAACCCACGGAATGGGAGAAGATATTTGCAAATGACAGTACAGACAAAAGGTTGATATCCAGTATCTATAAAGAACTCCTCAAACTCAAGACACACAAAACAGATAATCATATAAAAAATGGGTAGAAGATATGAACAGACACTTCTCCAATGAAGACATACAAATGGCTATCAGACACATGAAAAAATGTTCATCATCACTAGCCATCAGGGAGATTCAAATTAAAACCACATTGAGATATCACCTTACACCAGTTAGAATGACCAAAATTAGCAAGACAGGAAACAACGTGTGTTGGAGAGGATGTGGAGAAAGGGGAACCCTCTTCCACTGTTGGTGGGAATGCAAGTTGGTGCAGCCTCTTTGGAGAACAGTGTGGAGATTCCTCAAGAAATTAAAAATAGAGCTTCCCTATGACCCTGCCATTGCACTACTGGGTATTTACCCCAAAGATACAGATGGAGTGAAAAGAAGGGCCATCTGTACCCCAATGTTTATAGCAGCAATGGCTGTGGTTGCCAAACTGTGGAAAGAACCAAGATGCCCTTCAACGGACGAATGGATAAGGAAGATGTGCTCCATATACACTATGGAGTATTATGCCTCCATCAGAAAGGATGAATACCCAACTTTTGTATCAACATGGACAGGACTGAAAGAGATTATGCTGAGTGAAATAAGTCAAGCAGAGAGAGTGAATTATCATATGGTTTCACTTATTTGTGGAGCATAACAAGTAGCATGGAGGACATGGGGAGTTAGGAGAAGGCAGTTGGGGGAAATTGGAAGGGGAGGTGAACAATGAGAGACTATGGACTCTGAAAAACAATCTGAAGAGTTTGAAGAGGTGGGGGGGGTAGGAGGTTCGGGGAACCAGGTGGTGGGTATTAGAGAGGGCAAGGGCTGCCTGGAGCACTGGGTGTGGTACAAAAACAATGAATACTGTTATGTTAAAAAAAAAAGACTAATTTACTAAAAACTATATAACACTGAAGAAGAAAATTAAAGAAAGTACAAACAAATGGAAAGACATCTTTTGTTCATTGATTAGAAGACTTAATAATGTTAAATTGTCCATACTATTCAGATGGATCTACAGATTCACTGGAATCCCTATCAAAATCTTAATGGCCCTCTTCCAAACATAAATAGAAAAAAAATGTCTAAAAGTCATATGGAACCATAAAATTAATTAATAGGTAAATCTATCTTGAGAAAGAACAAAGCTGGAGGCCTCACACTTCTTGATTTCAAAATATATTACAAGCCTCCAGCAATCAAAAGAGTATGGTAACAGCATAAAGACAGCCATATAGACCAATGAAACAGAACAGAGAGCCCAGAAATAAATCCATACATATATGGCCAACACATTTTCAACAAGGTGCCAAGAATATACAATGGGGAATTAATGGTTTCTCCAAATGTTACTGGTAAAACTGGGTGTCCAAAAGAATGAAATTGGTCCTTTATCTTTTATCATACACTAAAATCTACTTGAAGTGGATTAAAGACTTAAGCACAGGATCTGAAACTGTAAAGCTCATGGAAGAAACATATGCAAAATCTTCATGACATTGATTTTTATGATGATTTCATGGATATGACAACAAAAACACAAGCAATAAAAGCAAAAATAGACAAGTGGTACTGCATCAAACTAAAAAGCTTGAGCAAGCAAAAGAAACAAACAGAATTAAACGATCTGCTATGGAATGGGAGAAAATACTTGCAAACTGTGTATCTGATAAAGGGTTAATCTCCAAAATATGTCAGGGACTCTTACAACTCAATAGCTCAAACTGATAACCCTGTATAAAAAAATGAACTAAGGTCTCGAATAAATATTCTTCTAAAGAAAATGTACAAGTGGCCACCAGGTATATGAAAAAAATCACTCAAAGTCACTAATCATCGGGGAAGTGCAAATCAAAACCATAGTAAGATATCCCTTGACAACCATCAGGATGGCTATTACTAGAAAATCCACAAAAGGTGAGTGAAGGTCAAGATACAAAGAAAAGAGAACCCTTGTACACTCTTGAGAGCAATGCAAAAATGGTTCATCCACTATAGAAAATGCTATTTGGGTTCCTCAAAAAATTAAAGATAGAACTACCATTTGATCCATCAGTCCCACTTCTGGGTATGTATCCAAAAGAATCGGAATCAGAGTCTTGAAGAGTTATCTGCACTCCCATAGCCATTACAACATTATCCACAATAGTCAATATAAGAAAGTAACATAAATGTCCACAGATAGGTGGATAGATAAAATGTACATACACATTAGGAAATATTATTTAGCTTTAAAAAAAGAAGTGACTTCCTCCATTCATGGCAACATGGATGAATCTGAATAACATTATTGTAAGTGAAATAAGTCAGTCACAGAGAGGCAAACACTGTTATGATTTCACTTATGGAATCTAAAGTAGTCAAACTCACAGAAGCAGAGGATAGAATGGTAATTACCAGGGGCAGCGAGGAGGAGAAAATGGGGAGTAGCCAATCAGTGGGGTTAAAGCTTCAGTAATACAAGATACTGAATAAGTTCTAAAGATGTGCTGCACCATATTGTGCCTCTAGTTAACAACATTGTATTATACACTTAACAATCTGTAATGAGGACAGGCCTCATGGTAAATGTTCTTACAAAAATTAAATAAAACTTAAAAATTGGAAGATAATTTGATTACAAGTATACAAATGAGACTTGAACCAATGGAAAGACACTTGTTCATATATAAAAATGTGCAATAGTGTTAGTATGTTAATGCTCCCTAAATCCACTTACAAATTCATGTAACATGTTTGAAAATATCAAGAATTGTTGTAAAATTGACAAATGCTACTAATGTTCATTCGGAAAACTAAACATAGGAATTTCTCCAAAGGAAAAAAAGAATAGAGGGCAAGACTCAGACTCAAAGTTAAATGAATCAGAAATTTTAGTTTTATTTCACGTATAAAATATTTGGGAATAATTTGTATTTTCTCAAGTTCCATGCCTTTTGTGCTTGAAGGAAACAGCCTTTTTGTCTTTTGTGGAAATTGCATAGGGAGGAGACTGAGCAAGATATTTGGAAGAGGACCAAAAGGAATTTGAATGTTTACTTACTGGCTATGTGTAATGGGGCCAGAAAATTAACTTCCCATAACACTACCACCCTCTCCCAAAAAAATGGATTCACAAGACTTGTGTATTTTCTATGACTGTCTGAAAGGAATTTACTATGTAGAATATATCGTCACTGCTAAATAAGATAAATATATAATTTTATTGTTCTCTTTAGTCAAATAAACATTTTTTTGATAATTACCTCTATCACTTGGCTCAAGGTTCATCTTCTATATTAAAAAATAAAATTTCCCCCAAAAGTTCAAAGTTATTTTAAAATTTTCTTTCTCCTTTTTAAAAAAAGTTATTATTTTTATTTTTTTTAAAGATTTTATTTATCTGTTTGAGAGAGAGAGACAGAGAGCAGGGAGCCTGACTTGGGGTTCCAACCGACAACCCCCACCCAAGAGCAAGACCGGAGCCTCTCAGAACCCTGAGAGCATGACTTGAGCCAAAGGAAGATGTTCAACTGACTGAGCCACCCAGGTACTCTTCTAGTTTCCACTTTAAATATATCTCCTCCATCTCTCCTGCCCCATGAAATCATTCATCTGAGCAGATTGAGAGTTTTGAAATGAGGTGGGGTGCCTGGATGGTACAGTGGGTTAAGTCTTGGGCTCTTGGTTTTGTCTCAGTTCATGATCTCAGGGTCCTGGCATCCAGCCCCTTGTGGGGCTCTGCCCTCAGCAGAGTCACCTTGGGATTTTTCTCTTCCTTTCCCTCTGCCCCTTCCACTCATGCACTCTCTCTCTCTTTCTCTCTCTCTCAAATAAATAATAAATCTTTTTAAAAAAATAGAAGTGTTACAGAATCTTTGTGAGAGAATTGTTACTGGAGACTACATTAGGACTATAGGTACCTCATTTACTATCTTTACTTTCCATTTCAAAAAAATTATCTTCAATACTATATATTTTTAAATATCTTATTTATTTGACACAGAGAAAGAGAGAGAGCACAAGCAGGGGGAGCAGGCAGAGAGAGAGGGAGAAGCAGGCTCCCTGTTGAGCAAGGAGGCTGATGCAGGGCTTGATCCTAGGACCGTGAGATTATGCCCTGAGCCAAAGGCAGATCCTTAACCTACTAAGCCCGCCAGGTGCCCTCTTCAAGAATATTCTTGATCACAATTACCACATGCTGCCTTTTTTCCTGCCTTGAATCATTCCTATTATTTATTATTCAAGTCTTTTTTCATGTTGTTCCACTAATTCACCTTGTATTTATATCATTCCTTTACTGAACTTAGTAAAGGTCATGATGTAAATTTTTAAGAAGAACTTGATATTCATCATCTATTTTGCTTTTTGAAAACTGCAGTGCTTTTTATAAACCATATGGATTTTTGGTATTCTGGTGCAATTTGTTATTTTTTATATGATTTTTTGAGAAGAAACCATCTCTTTTATGTTACAGTGAAGCCAATCAATCTTGTCAGTGTCTAGTAATTTTTTCACGTTTCTACAATGTGAAATTTTCCAGCTTTCTGATCCTTTGCTTTGAAGCTGGAATTGATTTTATTCATTTTAAAATTCATCTTTGTATTTTGTTGGTGATGATGAAGTATTCTTTTGGTTTTCATTTTTTCTGTTTTTTTTTTTTTCTTCAGTGTTTTAACCTTTTGATATCATTATTAGTTAACAAATTAAATGATCATATTTATCCATCACTTACCCAGAAGTCCCTATTTAAATCTTTAATCATGCAAAATAGTTCTGTATTGGGCTATATTATGAAAAGGTTAGGAAAGAGTTGAGTTTAGCCAGGGTTGTCCTTGAAAAAAATTCCATTACTTTAAGGAGGAAAGGCACATGTTTATTATTTTTCACTCAGTAAAAGGGAAAGTAATGGTATGAGGGTAGATTTTGTGATAAACATTAAGATTTTTTGAAAGAAGCCCACATTGACAAATTCTGGATGCAGTATAATGGACAAGACTAGTCAGGGGTAAATATTATTCCTGAGTGTCTTCATTCTTTTACTTTGATAGAAATTTCATTTTTTTGATTGAATTCTCAAAAGCTTGCTTCACTTGCTTGTTTCTCGGGATATAAATAAAAGGATTAACACAGAGTTCGCAGAATTAATGAGTACTGATACTCCTCTATTAATGGCCACTTACTCCTTTGCTGAAAACTTGATACAGATGAAGCTGCAGCTGCCATTGTGATAGAAATTACAATTATGTAGGAGGAGCAGGTGGAAAAGGCTTTTTCCCCCCTCTGTTGAGCAGAAGGAAATCTTAAGAGAGTCTTGATGATGTAAATACAAAGTAGCACCACATGAATGAGGGTCATGATTAATGCTAGTGAAGCATAGGTAATGATTGTTTCCTCTATGAACCATGTATCTTAACATGAAGTTTTCAGAAGAGGAGATGCATCACAGCCTAAATGATCAATCACAGTGGAATCACAAAATTCTACCTGAAAGCCCACACACCAAGTGAAGCAAATGTGATTAGTAAATAAGTCAGGCAGCAGCCGAAGACAAGGATAATACAGACCCGTTCGTTCATCATGGTCACAAAATGCAGGGGTTTACATACAGTCCCAAAGTGATCATGTAACATGGCAATCAGGAGACAAAAATGTGTCACTCCAAAACGTATGACAAAAAATTTCTGAGTAGCACAACCACTGTAAGTAATAGTATTATCTGTTATCACCAGTTGATATGCTATAAAGGAATCTGGGAACACAAATGCTTGTGAGTGAGACTTCTAAGAACAAGAAATATCCGAGAAAAAAAATACATGGGAATTTTAAGTTAAGAATCAATAAATGAAAGCATGATGATAGTCCAATTTCCTGTTTTACTCAACATGTAGGTGGTAAGTAGAAAATGAAAAGAACCTTCATTATGGATTATTGGTCAATCCCAAAGGATGAATTGGTTACAGCATACTGTATGGTTTCTCATTGCTAACTTCTGATTTCTCTCTGATCAGCAAGGACAATTTGAGAAATTGAATCTTGATAAGAGGGGTCTCTCAATATCACATGACAATGAGCAATTGGTGAAGCATAAAGGAAAGCAAGATCATATATGATTTTTTTTTTTTTACTTAATCACCTACACAGTCAGTATAATTTTGGTCCTTTCTTTGCTTCTATTACCAGGAGAGATTCGTCTAATAACTCTTGTTATTGAATTGCATATTTAGCACAGCATTCTTCCCCACTTCTTCGTTTTGTTTTTTCTTTCTAGGAAGAGCTAGTTCAATTAAATGAATACTCTAAAACAACTTTTTTCTTTTTCTTCAACTTCTATTATTTTACTTGATCTTAGGAGGTGTGATTGACTAACCTGAGGGGTACACTTGGGCTGAAAGTAGAAGAATATTTCTGGCTTAAGTCCCCACTTTTATCCACTGGAATGAGTATCCTTCAGTACTCTTCTTAATTTCTCCATGACAGTTTTCATACTTGGAGACACTTGCTCTAACCCAGTGTGATCTTTGTAGTTCTGTGAATACTATTAGAATTTATTTATTTATTTGTTTTCTTTTTTAAAAAGTTTTTGTTTACAATTTAGTTAGTTAACATACAGTGTAGTATTAGTTTTGGGTGTACAATTTAATGATTCAGCACTTACATGTAATACCCAGTGCTCCTCACAACAAGCATTCTCCTTAATCCCCATCACCTATTTAACCCAAACTCCACCCTCTTCCATTCTATTAGAATTTAAACTTGATAGCAAATATAAGTGTCATTCTTCAATCCACAACTTTTTTTTAACATTTGAAATGCAAGTACTGAGATAGTAGTGATGTTTTCATTATTTAGATCATCAGTTTATCTAGAATTTTCCTTCTCTCACCATTATTAGACTTGAAGACATTTTTCTATTTTTCTATTTACTTGTTTAAAGGACTACAACAGAAATTCTTTAAGTGAAAAGTCATCCCTTGGCTTTGGGTCCTTTCTCTTGGATCTTGAAACTTCTTTACAAGTATTGGTTCTTCACAACATATCATAGGAATCTTTGAACATTTGATTATTTTGATCCTCATCCAGGAAGAAGTGTTGGGTACAGGCTATCATCACAGAAATTACATGCTTTCAGATAGCTTTTCTCAAGTTGGAATTTTCTATGATTTTGGTTTTAGTGTCATTGAGGCAAAAGTGAAGTTGACTATCCCAGGCACATTATTTTTGCATTACTTTTTTTTATTTTTAAAGATTTTATTTATTTATTTGACAGACAGAGATCACAAGTAAGCAGAGAGGCAGGCAGCGAGAGAGGAAGGGAAGCAGGCTCCCTGCTGAGCAGAGAGCCTGATGCAGGGCCCAGTCCCAGGACCCTGGGATCATGACCTGAACCAAAGGCAGAGGCTTTAACCCACTGAGCCACCCAGGCACCCCTGCATTACTTTTTTAATTCTATCCAGTTTACCCCTGACAGTCTCCACTCAACCATGCCAACATCTCAACCTCTCATTCACTGCTTGATTAATAACAATAAGGTTCATTGTAATAGCCAGAGATTTATGACTACATTTTCTCTTTTTCATGTGTGCATTTTGGTTATCTAAATTTTAAGCATCTCTAAGATTACTAATTTAGTTGTCCTAATTTATTTTCCTTTCCTCATATAGGTAAAGTGGAATTCTAAGAAAATATATTTATAACACAAAGAAGATTAATCATAAGGATGAACATAATTAATCACAGTGTATGATAAAAATGCCATCATGTTTCCAATAATCACTTTTCTATTTCCTGATTATTCCATTTTCCTATCCTCCTTCTCCACCCATACTATCTATAGCATCTGTTTTCTACACCATTTTACCCATGCTCTTAAAAATATAGCCGTATTTTATAACCATTACATTTAAGAAATGTAATAAGATCCAATGCAGGAAGGTAATAGTATTATTAATTACATGCTGTTGTTAAAAAATGAGTGGAATGCTAATTGTGAATGTCCCAAAGACAGACTTTGCTTTTTAAATAATTTGACTTGTGGGTCTCTTGTCTTTAGCTCTTCTGCTGTCTAGTGTGGTTATCTACCAAACCCTGTATCCATCCATCTGTTGTTTTTTTTTCTTATTCTGAGTGAAAAACACTGTCACTTCATCTTTCATGAATACTCTACAAGCCCCTTTACTAATCCTTCCTATTCTGCATTGTTTTCTGGTAAAATCTTGTCTCAAAGGCAGTAAGGATTAGTTTGACCGGTGAGATAATTTAAGTCTAACACGATTTTGAATTAGACCGAATTTGCTCCTTGTATTTTAAGTCATTTCCTTTCTGTAACATTTTCCCCCTCGGCTTGTTTGGCCTGAGACAGGGAACTTCACTGGGCATCACGCTGTTTAATCTTCCTTTATATTTTTTTGTATGGGCCTCATTTTGTCATACTAACCCACATGAAGAATAAAAATAACAAGCTTACTGAAGTTTATGTCCTGCTTTATTTTTGCTAATGGCCATCTTTGACTGCTGTTTTATTAGAGAAGGAAGGACGCCAGATGTCAGGGATTCTGCCATTCGCGTGTAGGTTAGTATTTGATACATAGCTTTTCCTCAGCTATTACTAACTCATTTGTGTTAGAAGCTACTCAGATGTTTCCACTCTTTGATCAGTGATGCTAGGGCTATAGATTTTCCTTTCTGAAGACAATAACTCATGATAGCCCTAGGATTTATAAGCATGATTGAAAAGGGGTTTGGGACTTGACAAGGATAAGACTGTATGTCAGTATAATTATAACCTCAAATTTATTGCTGAGACACTCAAAGAATGATCAAAAGGCCAATTTTTGCTGTAGAATAGCATTGTCTCTCCATTCCATTCATCATCTCTTTGGCAATCTCCTGACTCTCCTCAACATCCAAGGAACAGTGATTAGTGGGAGGAAATACAGGAAAATCTGACCCTCAAAGTTTTACTGTCTGATGAATGATTTGCTGTGTGTAATTTCAATATTTCATTTTCTTTTGGTAAAAGTGCAGATACTTGACCTCTTACTGCTATCAGCTATATATATATACTGAAGGACTGAAGAATTTCCACTCACCCTTGCAAGACTTTATTCCCAAGTGTTCCTCCCCATTTCTTTGCTCAGTTCAAATTGTCTGACCAAAAGCTGCTAACCCATAGCTTCAGGCTTACAATACCTGCATTCTGTTCCATGATTAACACTACCCCAGTTTACCCATACTTACTGAGAATTTGAGTGGCAAACACTTACCAGTGAAATATTGACCTTTGTTAAGCCTTTTCAAAAATCTTCCCTGGAAATCTTCAACCTTCTTATTAAGTTGATAATGGTGATCTTGAGTTGTCCTTATGTTAAAACCTTTAAATAAAGACTTGAGCAAATGGGTTTTGATTTTTTTTCCTTCTTTTTACAATATAAATTCTTTGAGGATAAGGAGGTGGGAAGAAAGCTAATTCTGGTAATCTTATATTTACTAAAATGTAAAGCCAACTTTGCTTATGAATGTAACTTATTTATAGGTCAGGTACCATTGAAAAATAGTTTAAAAGTACTGTGAATTCACTTCATGAAATTTTCAAATTATTTCTACACAAAGATTAAAGGACAAACACAAAATACACCCCAAATTGGGTGCTACTCTAACCTTGAGTTATTTCATCATTGTTTTTTCTTCCTAAAAATTTTCAAACTTAAAAATTTAAAGTGTCATACTTAGTTTTCTGATAGTAATTCATAGCTTCTGTTGACAATTTCACCAAAAATGTCTTTAGGTCGCTTGTGCAAGTAAAAGTCAAAATGGAAAGTTTTATTCCATTTTTAAAATTTAAATTCGAGGGTCGCCTGGGTGGCTCAGTGGGATAAAGCCTCTGCCTTCAGCTCAGGTCATGATCCCAGGGTCCTGGGATTGAGCCCTGCATCAGGCTCTCTGCTCAGCAGGGAGCTTGCTTCCTCCTCTCTCTCTGCCTGCCTCTCCGCCTACTTGTGATCTCTGCCTGTCAAATAAATAAATAAAATCTTTAAAAAAATTTAAATTTGATTAGCCAAGGTATAATATGTCATTAGTTTTTGATATAATGTTCAATGATTTATTAGTTGAATATAACACTCAGTGCTCATCATATCACATGCCCTCTTTAATTCTCATCATTTTTTTAAATTTCTTTTCAGCATAACAGTATTCATTGTTTTTGCACCACACCCAGTGCTCCATGCAATACGTGCCCGCCCTAATACCTACCACCTTGTTCCCCCAACCTCCCATCCCCCACCCCTTTAAGACCCTCAGGTTGTTTTTCAGAGTCCATAGTCTATCATGGTTCACCTCCCCTTCCAATTTCCCTTAACTCCCTTCTCCTTTCCATCTCCCCATGTCCTTCATGTTATTTGTTATGCTCCACAAATAAGTGAAACCATATGATAATTGAACCAAGATGCCCTTCAACGGATGAATGGATAAGGAAGATGTGGTCCATATACACTTTATGGAGTATCATGCCTCTATCAGAAAGGATGAATACCCAACTTTTGTAGCCACATGGATGGGACTGGAAGAGATTATGCTGAGTGAAATAAGTCAAGTAGAGAGAGTCAATTCCCATCATTTTTAGTAGAGATGTATAAATATAGTGATGATGTGTTTTCAGAAACCCACATTCACGAAAGCCCTGACAATGCCAAGATCTTAAAAATGTCTTATTCAGATGCAATCACTAGATATTGTTTCCCATTGCAAAGTTGGGAAATAACTTCTTTGCATTTAGTAGTTTAAGGAAAAGTAAACACTGACACTGAGGCAAATGAATACCAAAAACGGATTATGGAAGAGTTGATGGCCTCATCTTTTTTAGACATGGAGATAGGGTGCCTTGTAATTTTTAAACTATCAATGACTTCTATTATATTTGGTGAATATGCTATGGGTGCATAAGAATCAAGTGAAATAAAAAAGGAAGAGGGTCCTTTGTGATTACTTTATAAAAGCTGGTAATGAATCTTTTAATGAACTCTGATACACAAAAATACATACAGCAGTGGGACCATTTCCCTAGAGACACAGAAACATAAGTGTAGCATTAAATATATAAAGAAACACAACAATGATATTAAAACAAAGTAAATGCCTGGTTTCTCTTCTAAGGCAATTGGATGTAAGAATTTGATTTTTAATTTTTGTTTTAATTTTTTACATTAAAAATTTAGAAGATTTTATGAAGGAACATCCATACATAAAAATGCACATATTTTAACTGCACATTATAATGAATTTTCATTAACTGAACTTATACAGATACCTAGTAACAACAGAACAGAATAGTACGATCACCTGGAATATTTCCCTAGTGCTTACTTAGATTCTTATTACACAACCAACCACTCACTCTTTCATATCCACTGCCAGGAAAATCACTGCCCTGATTTGTAATAATATAGATTATTCATGTTTTTGTATTTATATTAGTGGAGTCATGTAACATGAAACATTTTATATCTGACTCTTTTCAGTCAGTATGAGATAGTGAGATCTTCCCATATTATTGCATGTGATTGTAGACCATTCATTCTTATTGCTTTATAACATTCTTTTATATAAATTAACTATATTTTATTTACCCATACTATACAGTTTTTCTGCCTTTGTATAGTTTTCAGTTTCATGCTATTATAAATGGTGTTTTTATGATAATTCAAGCACATATATTTTCTTCTCCTTGATTTTGGTATGATAGATTTTTTCTTTTTTTAATTAAAAGTTTTATTTGATATAACTACAGATACATATGCACTTGTAATAAGTAACAGAGACAGAACTCATGCATGCTTTACCCAGTTTCTTGCAATGGTCACATCTTATGAGACACAATCTCACAACCAGGACATTGGCAACCATGCAGCCTAAGTGCAGGAAAGTTTCATTATCACAGTATCCCTCATTTTGCTCTTTTTTGGCCACTCAAGCCTCCATTCCCTTAGATCTTCTATCACTGGCATTCATTAATTTTGTAATTCTGTAATTTATAATTACAATTAAGAAAATTACAAGTTAAAAATTCTGTAATTTGTAAAATTCTGTAATTTTGTAATTTTGGTATCATATAAGCAAGTCAATAGTGTATATGACTGTTGGGATTGGCTTTTTGACTTGGCATAATTGCCTAGAGAAGTATGCAGTTCTATGCAGTTCAGTGGTTTTTTTTGTCCTTACATCTTCAGCTTTTTAATTTATTCATTTTTTTTTGGTTTTATTTAAATTCAACTTGGTTAACATATACTGTATTATTTATTTCAGGGTAGAATTCAGTGCTTCATCAGTTGCAAATAACACTGAGTGCTCATTACATCAAGTGCCCTCCTTAATGCCCATCAACCCAGTTACCCCATCCCCCACACCGACCTCCCATCCAGCAGCCCTCAGTTTGTTCTCTACAGTTAAGAGTCTCTTATGGTTTGTCTCCCTCTGTTTTTAACCTATTTTATTTTTTCTTCCCTTCCCCTATATTCATCATTTTTGTTTCTTAAATTCCACATACGAATGAGTGAAATCATATGATCAGTCAGAGTTCAGTGTTTTTTTTTTTTTTAAGATTTTATTTATTTATTTGACAGAGATCACAAAGCAGGCAGAGAGGCAGGCAGAGAGAGAGGAGGAAGCAGGCTCCCCGCTGAGCAGAGAGCCCGATGCGGGGCTTGATCCCAGGACCCTGAGATCATGACCCGAGCAGAAGGCAGCGGCTTAACCCACTGAGCCACCCAGGCGCCCCAGAGTTCAGTGGTTTTTAAACCATATACATAGTTGTGCATTCATCAACATAATAAACTTCAAAATGAAAGAGAATAAAACTATATAAGATAACTATAGTGAAAATATAGTTAAAGCATCATTAAAAAATTAAAATGTTAAAACGGGAAATATTCACTTAATGCAAAAGGAAGCATTGAAAGAGGGATGGAATAGGAAAGAGCACATTATACATACAAAGAGCAAAAAGGAAAGTGGTAGAGGTATATCCAACTATATCAATAATAACATTATATGTGAATGGATCCAACTATCCAATTAAAAAGGCAGAGGATTTCAGTCTGGAGTAAAAAAAAAAAAAAGAACCACTATATACAGTATACAGAAGATACATAATAGATTCAAAAACATAAATAAGTTGAAAGTGAAAGAGTGAAAAAGATAAATTTAAAACATATATGAACCTAACAACAGAGCTCCAAAATACATAAAGCAAAAACTGACAAATGAATAGAGGAATAGACACTTCAACAATAATAACTGGAGACTTCAATACTCTATTTTCACAAATGGATAGAGCAACTAGGTTAAAGGTAAACAAGGATAAAAAAAAAGCCTTATAAAGCAATCATACTTAATACTCAAATCTAGAACACTCAAACCCAAAACATCAGAATAAGAATTCTTCTCAACTCCTTGGTATTAGTGATTTCCTTTACTGAAAAATTATTTCCATATATTTAGTTTTTGCTGTTATACACTCTTCCACATTTTTTGGTTTAATTTGTACTTTTTCTTATTTCTTGAAATGGATATTTATATCACTGATTTTAGTGTTTCTTCTTTTTAAAATACAAATACTTAAACTATATATTTCTTTCCAAACACACATTTATCTGTATCATACAGGCTTTGGGATGGAATATTTTCATATAATAGAATACGAAATATTTTCTAATTCCCATTTTGAATTCCTTTTTTACAGAAAGACTTTTTAGGTGTATGCTATTTAGTTTCTGAATATATTTGAGATTTTCAGTGTATCTTCATATTGATAGCTTACTCATAACTTCAATTTTATGAACACTTTTTCTTTTAAAATTAGTGTGCAGTTTCCAGGTATTTTTTTTTAACATTATTTCATTCTGATGATTAGGTCTACTTTGGTGCATGAGTTGTTTAGACTTCTGTATCATACTGATGCTTAGGTCAGTTTGCTCTATGCAATGCTGAGATAAAATGTTAAAATCACCCACTATGATTATGGATTTTTCCATTTTTCCTTTTTGTCCTATATGATTTTTATATTCTCAGGTTATATGATAAAGTGTACAAAATTTAGAAATATTATATCTTCTTAATGAATAGAAACATTTTTTATCAACTGTTTTTAGCTCACCTTGCTAGTTCTATTTTCAAATGAATTAGAAACATAAATCCTAGGAGTGGGAAATATAATGTATTTTCAGATGAAGAAGATTTCTTTTGAGGTAATAATTTGAAATACATTTATCCCCAATTATATAATTTGCCACTATATCTCTGTTCCAGTGTTTAAATCCTATTGCACTTATGCTTTAGTGGTATAGCATCATTTTCTCCAGCTATTAATCAGGAATCCTACACTGTTTATAATAATAAATTGTTTTCCAAAAAATAATTGTATTTCTCTCTTTTCTTATGTTTTTTTTTTTTTTTTGGTATGATCTTATGACTTTTTTATGTGCCTAAATTGTCAGATCTTTTTATGAAGAATTACCTGATGGATTTCAATGGGTTTGGTGAATCTTAGGGTACCAGATAAAACTAAGAATTTTACTCTTTGAACAAATCTTTATATTATACTCACCCTTCCTTCCTTCCTTCCTTCCTTCCTTCCTTCCTTCCTTCCTTCTTTTTCTTTCTTTTTAGTTTTTATTTAAATTCCAATTAGTTAACATACAGTGTAATATTAGTTTCAGGTGTACAATTTAGTGATTTAACATTTTATATTCCTAATACTGCCAGTATGGTCTTGTATTAAATTCTACTTTAATTTGCATAGCACAATGGGTGTTTTCCTTTATATTAAAAAACAATGTCAGATTAATTTACAAACCAGAGAACAGGAATTTATCTGTAATTAGTTCCTCAGTCATTAGCAACCAAAAGTTCTAAACACCTACCTGTTTAAAAACAGGCAAAAATAAACCATGTGTAATAAATATAACCAGTCAATTCATATCTTCCAATCTGAACCTTTTTGATTAACAAAGTTTCCAAGTAGTCTTTATGAACAGATTAGTTGGTTATTCCCCTCTTTTTTAGTGTTCATACCATAAACTGGCTACTTTAAACCACTAAATATAAGGTCAATGTATATAACAAATATGTGCTATTATCTATTTTGGTTTATAAAGTATAAAATTAGAAATGTTAATATTTTGTTAAAGGGGGACAATCAAATGTCAGCTTTAAATAATCTTAATTTTCAGACTATAATATTGAATTTTATTTTAATTTTGAAACAGTTCCAATATCTAAATTCCTAGGATAAAACAGATTTTTTTTATATATATGAGACAAGATACAACTTAAGGATTAGTAAATGTGCTCGATTTAAAAAATAGTTAAAACTTCCAGTAGTATTTAAGAAGAACTAGTCTCAATAATTTTTATCTTGGATGGTCTGTTCAATTAATGTGGCTTCGGCCACATTAGGCTACTTTTATATGGTTGCTGGGTAAGCTGTAGTTGGAATGACTCAGCCAAACAGCACTTGAGAGTCTATCCAAATTTAGCCAGGGTGCCTTACACTTAAGGCACATACTTAAGCCAAATGATGGACAAATCACATGGATGGCCTTACTTCAAAATCAGTAGCCCTAGGAAATATATTACTGTGGCTTGATTTTGAATTGCACATATACAATTTTGGGATTTGGGAGTAAAGTATTTTTCCAACAGTTGAGGTGAGATTTGAGACTTATAGGAATTGGTAGGGTGAACAAAATTTTCTATTAAATGACAAACAAGTGAATTCCCAATTTGTTATAAAACATGGATGTGGTTTTAACTTGAGTTAGTGTGAGATCTAGGTGGACAGAATAGACAGGCTTCCCCAAATTTTCATTCTTTCAAAATCTGTTTTGAAGTGTAGTCATGGACAAAAGAGAAGATTGTAGAGGGATGGACTAATTCAATTCTTCAGGCTGGCCAAGATTAAAAATTACTTTCTGGAGACATCTTGGTAGATGAAGACAATGTATCTGTTTAGCAACTTGCCTCTCATTATTTCTTCCCAAATGATACAAAACTGTAAAAATGTAAAAGTAAATTCTACACCACAGATGAGCAAACTTTTTCGGTAAAAGGCTATATAGTAAATGTTTTTGGCTTTTTGGACCATGAGGTCTCTATTAAGCTACTCAACTCTGACATTAAAAGCAGCCATAGACAATATGGAGATGAGTGGGAACGGGCGTGTTTCAATAAAACCTTATTTACTTGAACCAATGGTAGATAGATTTTACCCTCAGACCTTAATTTTCTGATTCTTGTTCTATAATGTAGTCCTTACTCCTAAGGTACTCCTAAGGGCTTTCCTGCTGTTTAGCTAGAAGGCTGTGGTTTGAAGAGATGTTAACCAGGTCTCTTCTCTTTCTCTGGGTCCAAATTGCAAGGCTGAAGATTGGTTGGCCTCTACTATCTCTGTTGAACTCTCAGCTTTCTCACTGGTAAACCTGCAAGTGTTCAGTCAATTCCTCAGCCAAGGCATAAATGAATAATGTCTGCGCAGATCCCAGCTCAATACAGCACTGACCTGAGCTTACTGACCAGTGCAGCTGACTTGATCTTTGCCAACTCAAGTTGGAGAGACAATCATTTTGAGCTTAGTCTCTATCTCATACTGTGGACTGAGCAAGTGCTAATTGTGGACATATTTTTTTGACTTTTCCTTTTATAGAAAGACCTGGTTTTGAGCTTCTTGTTGTCAAATTTCTTATTAAAGTTGATTCAGTTTTATGATGAGTTAAAGCAGAAAACATGGGCTCAAATTAATTATGCTGACACAGCTGGAAGCAAAAGTCCTCTTTTTTTTTCTTTTTTTTTTAAAGATTTTATTTATTTATTTGACAGACAGAGATCACAAGTAGGCCGAGAGGCAGGCAGAGAGAGAGGGGGAAGCAGGCTTCCCACCGAGCAGAGCCCAATGCGGGGCTGGATCCCATGACCCTGAGATCATGACCTGAGCCGAAGGCAGAGGCTTAACCCACTGAGCCACCCAGGCGCCCCATAAAAGTCCTCTTTTTAAAATCTTGTTTCATTCTTTGTGCTTGTGCATGCATGTATGAATGTTTGCATGTTATTGTCAAGCACTTGTGGTCTAAATTTTTCTGTTTCTTGAAGAAAATCTAAATATTCTGGTTTCCTTATATCTTTTGTGTATCATATTTGTTTCCACATTCCTGGTATTTATTTTCTTACTTTGATTATATTTCAATTTTACTTAATATGCCCATTTTGAGTTTATTTTAAAGCTTATCTTATTAATATCTTAAAACAAAGATGATATATTTTTCCCTATATTTCACATGTTTCTTTTGGTACATTTATATGTGCAAATTAAAAGAGTTTAGAAAAAGCATTGATCTAAGATTTCATGTACCCACAGACACTATATTTAATATGTTATATAATTTCTTTTTGAATAATAAAGAAAAACTTAATGAGAGGTGAGAAAAGATTTTATTTTTTGTAAACAAATTCTCATGTTCCTTTAATGGAGGAAACAGTTTTGATTGAGATTAAAGAGAGAAAGAAATTATTTGTTTCAAGTAGGTTCACAAACCAAGATTTAAATGATTTTGAGGTTATTTAACCTTAGTGAACTAGTTAGGACTTCCAGGGGAAAAAAATGCTATGGAACAAGTCATTGCTCTCATTGATTTTTCAAATTCCATGTGTTCTTACTTGTGTAAAATAAGTGCAATTTTTTTGATCATGTCACTGAAAGCTTGTTTCACTTGCTTGTTCCTCAAAGTATAAATGAAAGGGTTCAACAAAGGGGCAACAGATGTGGTGAGCACTGATACTCCTTTATTGATGTCTACTTCTTCTTTGGCTGAAGGCTTGATGTAGATGACAATACAGCTGCCATATGTGATGGTAACAACAATCATGTGAGAAGAACAGGTAGAGAAAGCTCTTTTCCTTTGAGAAGCAGAAGGAAATCTTAGAATTGTCCTGATGATAAATGTGTAGGAAAGAATGACCCCTATCAGTGTAATAATGAATGTCAACACTGCACAGATTATAACCATCTGTTCTATAAACCAAGTATCTGAGCATGAAATCTTAAAGAGAGGAGATGCATCACAGCCAAAATGATCAATAGCATTGGAGTCACAGAATTCCAGTTGGAGGCCCATACCAAGGGGTGTGATGATGATCATCAGTCCAGAGATCCAGCAGCAGAGGATGAGGATGGTACAGACTTTGTTGTTCATGATGGTCACGTAATGAAGGGGTTTGCAGATGGCTACATAGCGGTCATAGGACATGGCTGCCAGGAGAAAAAATTCTGTGGCCCCAAAAAGCCCAATAAAAAATATTTGACTAGCACAAGCATTATAAGTAATGGTTTTGTCTCCAGTTGATATACTGTACAGGAATCTGGGAATACATACTGTGGTGAATGATATTTCTAAGATGGAGAAGTTTCAAAGAAAAAAAATACATAGGTGTTTTAAGATGAGAGTCCATGGATGTCAGAATAATAATGGTCAGATTTCCAATAATACTCAGCACATAGGTGAGAAATAGGAAGATAAGAAGGAAAACTTGGAGCTGGAGGTCCTCTGTAAGTCCCAACAAGATGAATGTTGTTATTGCTGTGTGATTTCTCATTTCTACTTTTGATGTTTTAGGCAATCTACATGTAAGAAGTCAAAGAGAAAGTATCTAAACAGAAGAAAGGAAACAATAAGGGAAATTCAAAGAAACAGAAAACAATAAAGCAAGAGAGAAGTTGAAAGGAATCAAGAGCTGATTCTTGGAAGGGATAAATAACAATTGATAAAATTGTTGTGGGACTGAGCTGGAAAAAAGAAAAGAAAAGATTTATCAGGAATAAGAGCAATAACATCATTAGAGATTATACAGATACTAAGAAGATACAAATGAAATATTTTGAAAACATCTGCAGAGTAGATTTGGCAACTTAAATGAAATGAATGAATTCTCTGAAAGATACAATTGACCAAAGCTAATTAAAGACGAAATATCTAACCCATACAGCCCTGTATCTGTAAAAGTGAACAAATACATAGTTAAGTCATCCTATAAAGAGAACTTCAGGCTCAGATGGCTTGGTTGTAGATTTCTATTAAACATTCAAGACAAACAAAAACACCAATTCTATACAAATCCTTTCACAAAACTGATTGTTGAAAGCAAAAATTATAACATTATCTGGTGGAGCTTCTGCTGTATATAAACATAATTATATCTGCAATAAAAAAGGAAAGACTGAAGGGTCCTATAGAGTAATACATTTTCTATATTCTACCTCCAGTGTTAAAAATTAATTCTAATGGAAATGTTTACTGTGAAACATGTAAACTGTGAAATGCTTACTGTGTATACTATAATTCACACACAAACTTTTAAGAAATGGTATAGCCAAAAACACATTATATAAAGTAAAATTAAACACTAGGGTTGTTAATTTTAAGGCAGGATATGGGAAACAAAAGAAAGAACAATGAGAACAAACAAAATTCAAGTAACAAAATGATTAACAAAAGTCCAAACATAAAAGCTAACATTGTGTAAATGATCAAAACATACATCACTGGTTAAAAGACAGAGATTATTAGAATGTGTTTTTAAAAAATGTCCCACATAGGTGTTGTATTTGAACATTTCACTTCAAATATAATGGCACAGATTAATCAATCAACTGAGCCACCCAAGTGCCCCTCAGGAAAAAAAAAAAATTTGACAAAATTCAGTACTTGTTTATGCTGATAATTTCTCATTAAAGTAGAAGCAGAGAAAACAGTCTCAATGTGATAAAGGACACCTAGTTATAAACACAGATATAAACCTAGTTATAAACCTAGTTATAAACGAAACTTCAACTTATATCAAATATAAGAAGAAAACCCTGCAAGCTCTCCTCTAAAATCATGATCTATGCAAGGATGACTACTTCATAGCTCATGTTCAACAATGTGTTGGAGTTCCTAACCTACAAAATAAGGTGTGAAAAAGATGATAACTTTGTGATTAGGAAGATAGGAGTTAAATCATCTTCCTTTGATAACAGGATTGGGTTGATAAAGAACCCTAAATGACCTACTAGATAATCCTTGAATAAATAAGTGGTTAATTGGGTGATGGGCATTAAGGAGGGCACAAAATGTGATGAGCACTGGGTGTTATACAAAACTGATAAGTTATTGAACATTACATATGAAAATAATGATGTACTATAAGTTGGCTAATTGAATTTAAACAAAAGATAAATGAGTTTAGCAAAAGCACAAGAGTGTCAATATATATAAAATTGTATTTCTGTATAACAATGTTGAGCATTTGAACTCAATAATTTAAAAATGTCATTTACAACATCATTTAAACATGAAACACTTGGGCATCAATTGAACAAATTATTATAGTATAGCAATACAATGTAAACTTCAAAAAACTGACATTGAGATATGTGTGAATATATAACTCACTGGACTAGAACAATGTGTCCTGAAATAAGAGTAACATAAGGCAAATTGAGGGGAAAATTAATGCCTTCTCACAAATGGTGTTGCTACAATAAGATATACATATGGATAAAAGTGAACACAATGAAAAATAAACTTGAAATAGAGCATAGACCTAATTTAAAAATTGCTTTTCAAAAGATACCATTAAAAAGTGAAAAGGGGGTGCCTAGCTGGTTCAGTCAGAAGAGCATGTGACTCTTGATCTTAGGGTCATGAATTCAAGCCCCACGTGGAGTGTAGTGATTACTTAAATAAATAAAACTAAAAAAAAAAAACCTGTTTAAAAGGAAGTGAAAAGAAATGCCCTATACTAAGAGAAGATATTTATAAGACAGGTATTTGACTAAAGATATGTATTTAGTGAGTATATAGATATAATATGTATTATAGAAATATATGTGCACATATATATTATGGAGGTATTTCACTTTACATAGATGAAATACATATTGATCTATGTTATGTGTATAATGTAATAAAGATACAAAGTAACATGCATGTGTAAGTATACACACACAGTCATATACACACAGTATACTAATAGAAAGACAAACAGCCCAATAAAACTGGTTCAACTCTGAAAAGCAATCTGAAGGGTTTGAAGAGGTGGGGGGTGGGAGGTTGGGGAAACCAGGTGGTGGGTATTAGAGAGGCACGGATTGCATGGAGCACTGGGTGTGGTACAAAAACAATGAATACTGTTATGCTGAAAATAAATTAAAAAAAAGATTAAAAAAAACTGGTTCAAGATTCGAACATATACTTCACTTAGGAAGAAGTATGAATACCAAATGTGTACATTAAAAGATATTCAACATCATTAGTCATTAAGGAAATAAAAACTAAGTGATAATAAGACATTACTGAACATTTGTTAGAATGGTCAATATGAAATGTACTAACAATACCATGGTGGGAAAACCATGAGGCAATTGAAATTTTAATATATTGCTGGTAGAAATATAAAATGATAAAACCACTTTGGAACACAGTTTTGCATTTTCTTATAAAATTAATAATGTATCTATTAAATAACATGTCAAATCCAACCCTAAGACTTTACCTGATAGGAAAAAACAACTATGTCTTTAGAAAGAGTTGATAATTGCAGCTTTATTCATAATAATCAGAAGAGGAATATAATGTAAGTAACCACTGAGAAGTGATAAAAAGTGGTGTATTTGGTACATAGTAATAAAATAAAGAATTCATCTGTGTGGCAATGTGGATAAATCTCAAAGTCATATGCCAAGAGAAAATATACACATATTAAAGGGAAAATACTATAAGATTTAATTTATTTAGAAAAGATAAATCAAATCTACTATGGAGGATTAACTGGGAAAGAATACAAACATTTAGAAGTGATAGAAATTTATATATCTTGGTTATACTATTAGTTTTAAAGATGTATACATACATTTGTCAAGACTCAAGGGAATGTTACACTTAAAATAAGTACATTTTGTTGTATAGAAGTTGTACTTCAATAAAAGTGATTTTTTTTTTTTTAAGTAGGCTCCATTCTCCCCGCACAGAGACTTACTTGGGGCTTGATCCCTTGACCCTGAGATGAAGACCTGAGCTGAGATCAAGAGTGAGATATTTAACTGATTGAGCCAGCTGGTGCCCTAAAAGTAATTTAAATAAGTCATGGAGTGTGAGAAGATATTTGCAATTATCGTCAAGGACTGTAACCAGAATTTATAAGATCTACTACAACTCAGTAAGAAAAGAAAAACCTAACCTAATAACAGACTAATTTCTTCACTAAAGAGCTTATCTAAAGGCTAGTGAACATATGAAATGTGAAATTTTTGTACTTATGGAAAAGGACATTAAATTCACAACTACTGTACAGTCCTGATAATAATGGACATTAAAAATAGAAGTGAACATGTATCTTGAAGATTAGAGTATGCTTTCCTATAAACACTATGAAAACTTTTTGAATGTATTTTTAGGTTGATGTCCTGATATATTTGAAACAGGAACTTATAATCCTAGGTATTTACCCAATCAAAATGTGTACATACGTACACGAAATATATGCATGTTTAAGAAAGTTTTAGCCTCATTATTCCCAACAACCCAAAGAACTTGAAACATCAAAGTCCATCAGTGGTAGAATCAGTTTTTAAATTGTGATATATTCATAAAATGGAAGGACATAACAATGAAGGTAAAAATAATATTGCTACATTCAATAGCATGAGAAGTTCTCCCAAGCATCATTTTGAGTGAAGAAGCAAGACACAAGAGAATATGTAGAAAATGATTTCATTCACACACATTTCAAAAATAAGTGAAACTGATCTATGGAGTTAGAAATCAGGATAGTTTCTCTATTCAGGGAGGATTATGAGGTGTGTATGGAACTAGCCTAGGTATATATATGGCTTAGATGATACAGTTCATGTTCTATCTCCATGTCTAGAACTATGCCCTTATAGTTTGTTCACTTTTCTATAATATTAAGCTATTGTAAAATTTAACAATTAAAAAAAAACAGGGCAGACCCTAATACCAATTCATCTGACACTTCAGTATTCTATAACAGTTCCTTATTTATACACTTCTTAGTAATGAACCAAACCTTTTTTTAATATATATATTCAGTCTACTACAATGTGAGGTCATGCTTGTCACAAGTTGTATTCATTAGAATAGCTGAGGTTAACACCCAATCACTGAATTTCAAAGACCATGCCATTTCAATGAATTCTCCTAGTCAACATATATATTTTCATCTTTTCTCTTTTCTTTGCTTTCTTCTTTTCTTTGCTTTCTTCTTTTCTTTTCTTTTGTATCATGTTAGTCACCATAAATACGTCATTAGTTTTTGATGTAGTGTTCCAGGATTCATTGTTTACATATAACACCCAGGGCTCCATGTAATAGGTGCCCTCCTTAATGCCCACCACCGGACTCGCCCATCCCCCCATCCTCCTCCCCTCTTAAAAACACCCAGTTTGTTTCTCAGAGTCCACAGTCTCTCATGGTTCATCTCCCCCTGTGATTTTTCCCCCACTTCACTTTTCCCTTCTTCTCCTAATATACTCCATGTTATTCCTTATATTCCACAAGTAAGTGAAACCAAATGATAATTGTCTCTGTCTGCTTGACATTATTTAACTCAGCATAATCTCCTCCAGTCCCATCCATTTTGACGCAAAAGTTGGGTATCCATCCTTTCTGATGGAGGCATAATATTCCATTGTATATATGGACCATATCTTCTTTTTCTATTCATCTGTTGAAGGGCAACTTGGCCCTTTCCACAGTTTGGCTCTTGTGGACATTGCTGCTATGAACATAGGGGTACAGATGGCCCTTCTTTTCACTACATCTGTATCTTTGGGGTAAATACCCAGTAGCGTAATTGCCAGGTCATAGGATAGCTCTATTTTTAATTGTTTGAGGACTCTCTATACTGTTTTCCAAAGTGGCTGTACCAACTTGCATTCCCACCAAGAGTGTAAGAGGGCTCCCCTTTCACTACATCCTCTCCAACATTTGTTGTTTCCCGACTTGTTAATTTTTTGCCATTCTAACTGGAGTAAGGTGGTATCTCAATGTGGTTTTGATTTGAATTTCCCTGATGGCTAATGATGATGAACATTTTTTTCATGTGTCTGTTAGCCATTTGTATGTCTTCTTTGGAGAAGTGTCTGCTCATATCTTCTGCTCATCATTTGACTTGATTATCTGTTTTTTGTCTACCCTTCTATCTTTCATTCATTACTCAGGCTACTGAAAGCTGGCATTTTTACCCACTAATCTACTCTCACTGCTCTTCCTTAGTTCATTGTTATTACTCTTCTTTTAGAAGGCCTCCTTCCACCCTATTGCCCACATCTGGATAAGGCCAATCTGTTTAGACTCTACATTTTTTTAAATTTTATTTTTTTAAATTTAATTTAAAAAAATTTTAATAAACATATAATGTATTATTAGCCCCAGGTGTACAGGTCTGTGAATCGCCAGGTTTACACACTTCCCAGCACTCACCATAGCACATACACTCCCCTAAACTCTACATTTTTAATGTATTACAAAATAGTCCGTGTTTTCCTTCCATCTGCTTCTACCATACTTCAGATCACTTTGATCTCATTCTCAATATGAAACCTTCATACTCTCACTGGAGTTCCTGTCTCCTGTTTTGATCACTTTAATACATTTTCCTCACTGCATATAGAATAAGTTCTGAGATGCCATCTCAATTCCTATAGAATAGGCTGGCTACATCTCCACTGTGTTCCTATATCCATCATCCCTACATCACAGCTGCACTGAATTGCTTCTTTACTGTTGGCCTCCCAATTAGACTGTGACAATCTTGAGAGCAGGGGCCATCTTATTCTCAGTAGTAGACTCAGATCTTATCAACTCAGATCTTATTGCATTTTTGGAATATGATAGTTTCTCAGTATAGTAATTAAACACACAGATATTTACAAAGACCAGAATATATTCTTTACTTCTCTTTCAAATTTCTTGTTAACAAAGGTCCTGTTATTCCTGTGGTTCATTTAGAAGATACTACACCAATGTTAAAGGTTCTTTCTTTAATATAAGAATTTGTATCATGCTCCCTTGATTCTTTGGGCCTAATTTTTGAGTATTAGAGTATAGTCCATCAGGCTGGGTATTTAATCCTCTCTAGTGATCACAACTCCACAGAACTTTTCATTTAGAATCTAATATAGACCATATGAAAAAATAGAGATCATAACAAATAACTATGAGCTTATGAAGTCTTTAAAAAGTTCTAGATATGAGGTATTGATAATTTTCTGTTGTATTATATTTACCTGAACCTGTTAATAGAAAGTCTCTTAATTATGTGGGGGATACTCTTCCATTTTACTGACAGCATATAGGGCAAACTTGTTAGACTGTAGTCCAGGTAGACTGGAATTAGCATTTCTGTTGGATGGTGTGGTATTAGATGGCTAGTTTCAACTAAAACCTGTTCTTGGAGTCCTTGTTTGACAGAATGGTCTCAGATGGAAATTTTGTTACAAAAAGTAGCCTTCTGAATTTCTAGACATTATCAGAGAGGACAAACACTGAAATACGCTCATGGGCAAAAAACTTTTTAAATGTTCTGCAGTTGCACACTTGAAAAATCTACAGTAGACTACATGAGAAACATGGAACTGTTACCCAGTGCCCACCCTCATTTCTTCTTACAGTCATCTTCCTTTCATTCCCTATTGTAACCTCCAACAAAAGTTCCTGCTGATCTTGGGCATTATCTCAGGATGCAAAGCAACCTTTTGTCCTTCTAGTTACTTTGTTCAGAAACATGCCTCAGAAACATTGTGACAAATAAATTATATTGTAGTTGTAACTTACTAATTTTTGTTTAATATAACTAGACAGTAAAAAGTATTTGTCTATAAAAAGGTGTTCTTAGGTGAAATGTCAACCAAGTTTTATTAAGTGAAAAGATGTAATTGTACAATTTAGATTATGTGTGTGATTGTGTGTGTGCACATATGTTGGCAATTAGGCCAATAGATAACTGCATTATATGCCTATCAAGTCTAACCATTTTATTGCTCACATATGTAACCAAGTCATAAAGCAAGCTTAGAAACTTCTTCATTTGATTCCATGATTAATATTCTTGGAAAAGAAATGGGATTCTAGAAATGAAGTTAATTTCTCATAACCTTATGAACTATCTAGATTTTTAAAATACACACGCATATATAAACATGTGCTTGTATATAAATGTAGAGAGATAGATGATAGGTAGGTGGATAGATAGATGATACACACACTTAGGAAAGTGACAAGAAATATTTCAATTATTTTTCCAAATTTCATAAAAGAAAAAAATTGATTTGAGAAATACAAACATACTCACACTTTGGTGTCTCGTTCATGCTCCAGTTTTTATCCACACAGATCCTTAGTAGAACTCACAGTTAAATAAGAACTATCAGGAGTGACATGAATGTAATGTAGCCTCACTTTCTCACTTTCACTAAAAAGTAGCAGTGGAAATGCATACACAAGGTATATAAATTTTTATATCTCTGGGGCTAACATTTATCATGAATTATGATATTCGTCTAAATTGAAAAAAGAACCATTTCTGCACAATCTGATTGGCTATATAGAAGGAAAGAAGAGTAAATGGCAAAGGAAAACTAGAAATTCTCTTTGATTTTTGAAAAGTTGATCATTTGACCAAACAATTTTAGCATGGGAGGGTCTCTTAAAGTTTCACCAAGATAGGTTTGAGGATGCTTTACATATTCAACCTGTTATATAGGTAAGATAAACTAAGTTAAAAGGAAAAGTGTTACTGGTGACCCTACTTTAAGGATACTCAAACATGTAAAATGTAACTAATATAGAAAAATAAAACAAAACAAAAGCTAGCTGATGCATGTGGGAATTAGGATAGTGTCCTTGGAGATTAGAAGATGCACTAATAATACAAGATGCATTATCAGTGTATTATCTTTGCCAATATGATGATCCGAATAATATTTTGTTCTTTTGTTCACTTCAATTCACATTTTTTATTGCTAATGATATACAGCAACTTTTGACATGTTTATTGGCAATTATGCTTTATTTATGAACATACTATTAATCTCCTTTCATTGTTTTTGAATAAAAGTGATTCCTTATCCTTTTCTAAAATATTTGCATATATTCAGGATATTAAGTCTGTGCAAGTCTTATGTATTACAAATCCAATTTAATGATTTGTTGTTTGACATTTAATATAATTTAGGGTGGTGGTATGCAGAAAATTTGGTTACTATGTGGTAAAATATATTTCTTTTATCTTATTATTTCTGAATCTGTTGCAATTTCTTGAGAGGCTTTGTTTATTCTGATCTTGTCATATATTTACTTGTATTTTCTTCCAATAACTTTATAACTTACTCATATTGGTATTTATACTGTTGGATTATAGTTGGTATAAGCTATGAGCATATAGGATCTTCCCCCAAATGATTAGACAGTTGTTTTAAATGTCATTTTTGGGACTGAGAAATATACAATCTGGGCAGAAAAACCTGCAGTGATATGTTTGCACCTATTACATAAAATGCTAATTTTTATCAAAATGTTAATAGTATATTAAGGAAAGTTGAAAATTTGAACCCCCCCATCCAGAATTATGTGGACTGATGTTCCAGTTTCTCATATGGTAGGCATTTAATCTCAACATGTTTGCTTACTAAAATAGTAAAATGTCAAAATAAAAATAAGGTTGATTTTAAGCAGAAAAGTGATCATGGAAATAGTGAGATGTGGTTAAATTCCATCAAATAGATGGAGTTTTAAAAGATTAGACTGAATAAGAGGACTTTGGGAATAAACAGAGAAAGAAGAGAGAACGGATCCATAGACTGAACTTTGGACCAATCCAGTATGCAGAAGTCAGAAAAATAAGGTGGGATCAGTAGAAAATTTTGGCTCCTCTGTTATTTTGGAATATTCCCCTTGGTTTTAGGCATGGTAATGCTGTCAAAAGCTTTCTAGGATCTTTCAAAGGACAAAGATAGGAAAAAAAATTCATTAAGAAATCATTAGTTGATATTGCTGCCTCTAATTCTAATCCACCACTCTGAATTATTTTCTCATTTGTATTTGAGTCTCCTCCCTCTCTTTTTCTCTATAGATTCCTCGTTGTCAATATCAAAATATTTACTAATTTGCCCAATGCTAAAATTTGTATAAAATGAAATCAGAATGACTATCAGTACCACTGTCGATAACAAGCTAAAATTTTTCATCCTGGATATCAACCTTTTGTCTGTACTGTCATTTGCAAATATCTTCTCCCATTCCGTGGGTTGCCTCTTTGTTCTGTTAACTGTTTCCTTTGCTGTGCAGAGCTTTTGATTTTGATGAACTCCCAAAAGTTCATTTTCACTTTTGTTTCCTTTGCCTTTGGAGACATATCTTGAAAGAAGTTGCTGTGGTTGATATGGAAGAGGTTACTGCCGATGTTCTCCTCTAGGATTCTGATGGATTCCTGTCTCACGTTGAGGTATTTTATTCATTTCGAGTTTATCTTTATGTACGGTGTAAGAGAATGGTCGAGTTTCATTCTTCTACATATAGATGTCCAGTTTTCTCAGCACCATTTATTGAAGAGACTGTCTTTTTTCCATTGTATATTTTTTCCTGTTTTGTCAAAGATTATTTGACCATTGAGTTGAGGGTCCATATCTGGGCTCTCTACTCTGTTCCACTGGTCTGTGTTTCTGTTTTTATGCCAGTACCATGCTGTCTTGGTGGTTACAGCTTTGTAGTAAAGCTGAAATCAGGTACCATGATGCCCCCAGTTTTATTTTTGGTTTTCAACATTTCCTTAGCGATTCAGGGTCTCTTCTGATTCCATACAAATTTTAGGATTATTTGCTCCAGCTCTTTGAAGAATACCGGTGGAATTTTGATTGGAATGGCATTAAAAGTATAGATTGCTCTAGGCAGTATAGACATTTTAACAATGTTTATTCTTCTGATCCAAGAGCATGGAATGGTCTTCCATCTTTTTGTGTCTTCTTCAATTTCTTTCATGAGTGTTCTGTAGTTCCTAGAGTAGAGTTCCTTTACCTCTTTGGTTAGGTTTATTCCCAGGTATCTTATGGTTCTTGGTGCTATAGTAAATGGAATCGATTCTCTAATTACCCTTTCTGTATTCAACACACACAAAACAGACAATCATATAAAAAAATGGGCAGAAGATATGAACAGACACTTCTCCAAAGAAGACATACAAATGTTTATCAGACACATGAAAAAATGTTCATAATCACTATCCATCAGGGAGATTCAAATTAAAACCACATTGGGATACCACCTTATACCAGTTAGAATGGCCTAAATTAGCAAGACAGGAAACAACATGTGTTGGAGAGGATGTGGAGAAAGGGGAACCCTCTTCCACTGTTGGTGGGAAGGCAAGTTGGTGCAGCCACTTTGGAGAACAGTGTGGAGATTCCTCAAGAAATTAAAAATAGAACTTCCCTATGACCCTGCAATTGCACTACTGGGTATTTACCCCAAAGATACAGATGTAGTGAAAAGAAGGGCCATCTGTACCCCAACGTTTATAGCAGCAATGGCTACTGTCACCAAACTGTGGAAAGAGCCAACATGCCCTTCAATGGACAAATGGATAAGGAAGATGTGGTCCATATATGCCTCCATCAGAAAGGATGAATACCCAACTTTTGTAGCAACAGGAATGGGACTGGAAAAGATTATGCTGAGTGAAATAAGTCAAGCAGAGAGAGTCAATTATCATATGGTTTCACTTATTTGTCGAGCATAACAAATAGCATGGAGGACAAGGGGAGATGGAGAGGAGAAGGGAGTTGAGAGAAATTGGAAGGGGAGGTGAACCATGAGAGACTATGGACTCTGAAAAACAACCTGAGGGTTTTGAAGGGGTGGGGGATGGGAGGTTGGGGGAACCAGGTGGTGGGTATTAGAGAGGGCATGGATTGCATGGAGCACTGGGTGTGGTGCAAAACAATGAATACTCTTACACTGAAAAGAAATAAAAAATTTAAAAAAAGGGTTTTTAATCCCTTGCTCTTTAGAATATATCTCATGGTGCACCTGGGTGGCTCAGTGGGTTAAAGCCTCTGCCTTCAGCTCAGATCATGACCCCAGGGTCCTGGGATCAAGCTCCACATCGGGCTCCCTGCTCAGCAGGGAGCCTGCCTTTCCCCCCCCTCTGCCTGCCTCTCTGCCTACTTGTGATCTCTGTCAAGTAAATAAATAAAATCTTTTAAAAAAGTAAAAGAATATATCTCATGGAGTCAGTGATCAGAACATGACAGTTTAAAGAGTCACACACTTATTATTTCTGTATCTTAGATTATTACCCGTGGTTTGTTCAGTGTGAATTACTGTTGCTTCCTTTATTTCTATTTATGCTCAACTGTAGGCTTTTTCCCCCCTGTAATATGGTCCTTTAAGCTTTAAATACATAAAATTTGGTTGAAAAATCAAAAATTTATTTTAAAGGTCTATCAAAAAGCTTCATGAGTTCATTTCTTGAAAAAGCTTTTGCATTTATGAAATAAGAATGTTAAATTTTCAATCATATATTTATTTATTCATTCAAAATAAAAGTTCAGCACTTATATCCTAAATGTGGTATCAGGCATTAGATTGTTGATTATTTTCTAAATTAAATAGCCCTTTTGTCTATCATCTATCTATCATGTATCACCATCTGTATCACCTTTCTAATTATCATCATCTGCCTGCCACCAACTATGAATTTACTTAATTAGAAATATTTCATAATGGTTCAACAAACTGCACTTTGGAATTAAAGATCTAATTGCAATTGTGTCTTTATATAATTTTTTTAAAAGATTTTATTTATTTATTTGACAGAGAGAGATCACAAGTAGGCAGAGAGGCAGGCAGAGAGAGAGAGAAGGGGAAGCAGGTTCCCTGCTGGGCAGAGAGCCCCAGGTGGGACTCTATCCCAGGACCCTGAGATCATGACCCGAGCTGAAGGCATTGGCTTAACCCACTGAGCCACCGAGGTGCCCCTTTATATAATTTCTAAACTTCGTCATGAGTGTGAGCAAGTAAACTGATTTCCCTAATTCTTGTTTTTTTCAACAGCCAAAAAAGTTAGTAATCATGTGTACTTTGCCTATTATGATGATTAATTGAATAATGTATGATGTCAGTCATCATAGTAGTTCATGCATAGTAAATATTCAATAAATGATAGGTGTTATAATGATTAGTAGTATTTCAAAAAGGTTGAACTCAGGTATACATTCTCAAATCACTGAAGAAAATATTCATTCTCTAAGCAAGATATTAAGTAGAAGTTCTATTTCTTTTCTTAATATTGAACACAGCTGCTTTAAAAAAAACAAGTAGAAGTATTTGAGTTAGGTACCCATATGCTGTTCTCCCAGTGACAGATTCACATATTGCAAAACCCCCCCACGAATCCTCAAAAGGAATTATCTTGGCACATATTATTGGTATCTTGGCACGTAATATTATGTATGATCCAAAATATCCTACTTATTTATAGCATGACTTGCTGATTGTTTACATGATTGTCATGAAATGGGCAGTTTTTAATGTGACAACTCTAACAATTGTTTATCATCATGCTTGAAACAATAAGCTTATATTTAATGAAGGAACAAATACAAGGTCAACTGGTGTTTTGTAGGTTCTTTGGAATGTTTTTTCATCTTTCTTATTTCTCCTTAGGGACATCCTCCCCTTAGATTTCCTGTGAAGATGACTTCATTCCTTTTAGATAATTGGAAACTAATATATATTTCCCAAGTTTCAATTTAATCATCTCAGCTATGATAATCTTCATGAATGTTTGTGAGGTAGGATTAGTTGGACACACATTTTATAAATTATAGAGTATTAAACAAAAGAATTTATGAGAAATCTTTATTAACCAAGCCATAGATACTACCATATATTCAGATATATGTGATAGTGCAGACAAATCACATTATTAAAATATTCACACTTTATCTCTTTGGTTTGAATTAACATGAGATTATTTTATATTAATCTTTCTGCCTACAAAATTAAGTATTTTTTTCTAGTGAGTATGTTTGCCTTTCATTATCCTTGATCCTTGCTCATGTAAACTACAGAAAAAAAATACCAACATAAACTGCTCATGGTAAGTAAAATAGTGGTGTTATTTTCTTTAAAAAATGTAAGAATAATTACAAATATCATGTAAGTTATATACAAATAAATAGCAGGGATAAAGTGATATTTTATTATTACTCCTTATATAAAGCATTAATTATTGCTAATTTTCTATTTTCTAATTCCATAAATGGAAGAGTTTAAAGTTTGATTTACACATTTCCACCTGCATTTCTAATACTTAATTGGTTTAAACCAGACACTACACTGCAAAATAGTGGAGGGAATGAGGATTATCCTAGTGCTTTCTGGGTAAACAGAGTGCCTGACACCTCTACAAGTCAATCAGACATGACAAGGTCAGAGGATATTTTTTCTTTGGAGAATTAGCTTTACATATTTTAATACATTTTTTTTAAAATAGGAAAGACAGCTCTTTAGAGGTGCTAATTCTTATTAATACTTTGAGCAATAAAAACTTAAAATTGTTAATTAATGTGGTTTATGAATTTGTATATGAGGTGATGGGCTAAATGATGCAAATGGAAAAATATTATGTATTCAATAATAAAAAGAAAAACAACTTCAGAATAGGCAAAGATAACTGATTGACAAAACTAATAAGGGATGTAATTTAAATTTTTTTTATTTAAAGGAAAGAAAACATACACTATGTGATAAATAGTTTATTTTTTTCTCTCTGCCAGTGCTTATGTTTACTTAGAAATACCTTATTTATTTGGCAAATTGATAACAATTCCTCAGGTTAATAGGAAAATGAAGTACATGACTGATTTTTTAAATTCACTTTATTTTTTCAGTGTTCCAAGATTCATTGTTTATACACACACCCAGTGCTCCATGCAATGTGTGCCCTCCTTAATACCCACCACCAGACTCTACCCATTCTACCACTGCCTCTCTTCCAAAATCCTCAGTTTGTTTCTCAGAGTCCACAGTCTCTCATGCTTCAGTCTCCCCTTCCAATTTACCCCAATTCACTTTTCCTTTCTATCTAATGTCCTCCATGTTATTCCTTATGCTCCATAATTAAATGAAACCATATGATAATTGGCTCTCTCTGCTTGACTTATTTCACTCAGCATAATCTCCTCCAGTCCCATCCATGTTGATGCAAAAGCTGGGTATTCATCCCTTCTGATGGAGGCATAATATTCCATTGTATATATGGACCATATCTTCTTTTTCCGTTCAACTGTTGAAGGGCATCTTGGCTATTTCTACAGTTTGGCTCTTGTGGACTTTGCTGCTATGAACATAGGGGTACAGATGGCCCTTCTTTTCACTACATCTGTATCTTTGGGGTAAATACCCAGTAGTGTAATTGCCAGGTCATAGGATAGCTCTATTTTTAATTGTTTGAGGACTCTCTATACTGTTTTCCAAAGTGACTGCACCAACTTGCATTCCCACCAACAGTGTAAGAGGGTTCCCCTTTTTCCACATCTTCTCCAACATTTGTTGTTTCCTGTCTTGTTAATTTTGTTAATTTTGGCCATTCTAACTGCTTCTCCCTCTCCCTTTACCCCTCTCTCACTCATCCTTTCTCTCTCATAAATAAATAAAATCTTAAAAGAAAAAGAGTGTTTAGGTGTTGTTTCAGGCCCTTTTTTATTTTTATTGTTTTTTTTTTAAAAGATTATTTGTTTATATGAGACAGAGAGAGAGAGGGTAAGCAGGGGAAGGGGTAGAGGAGGTGGGAGAGGGAGAAGGAGAGAATCTCAAGCAGTTTTCCCGCTCCGTGAGGAGTCTCAAGTGGGACTCTATCTCACAACCCTGAGATCATGACCTGACATGATCATGACAGAAATCAAGAGTTGGCCACTTACCTGACTGAGCTATGCAGGAGCCCCTCAAAGCCCACTTTGAATTAATTAATTTGTTAGTTATTAGTTTTCTTTTCTTTTATTTAATTTATTATTATTATTATTTTTTTTTAGGGACTAACACACCCTTTTAATATGTTTTTAAATATTTTTAAGGTTTAAAAAGTGTTTAAAGTTTGTAGTTCCTAGTAGGAAAACATTATCTGAATGAATACCCTAATGGCAACAATTGTAGAATGTTTCAGTTGCATGGGGAGCAGAGGGGTAGGGATTCTCTTCACAGCACCCCAGCTTTCTTCATGAGAAGGTTGGAGGTACACTGGTTTGTATTATTGCGACATCCATTAGGTGATCGAAGTTGCTTTTCCTTCAGCAAGGGCTTTATTTGTCATGAGGGCATTATGCTTGACCTCCAAATTTGGCTGATAATTTACTGATGAGATTCATAACCTTTGGGTTGCTCTGATATTTTGACATATTCGCTGGGTTCTGGGCCACATCCTGGAAGGCCACCATAACTTCTGGATCCTGCATGGCTGCAAGAACTTCCGGATCACGAAGAATTTCATTGAGCCCAGGCATTCCTGCCATTCCAGGCATCCCCCCTGCCATTCCAGGCATTCCTCCAGGAAAATTACCAGGCATTCCCCCAGGAAAGCCACCTGGGAAAGAGCCATACTGAGCTCCTGATTGTCGTCTGGCTTCTTCCTCCCTCTGGGCTCTCTCATGTTCTTCCCGAGCCTTCTTAACCCTTTCTATTCTTTCTTTGATCTCTTGCTCTTCACGTTTTCGCTCATATTTTCTCCGATGTTCGGCAATTTTCTGGGCCCTCGGTTGAACTTCTTTCAGCATTGCACTTGCATCTTCATCATAATCCGGTTTACAAGCAAGGGCAAGATCATGTGCTGCTTCTTCCCAATGGCCCAGAAGTCTATGTGCTTTCCCACGCCACTTATAAGGCTGAGCTGAATCGGGATTTATTTCAATAGCTCTGTCACAGTCTCGAATGGCAGCATTTGGCTTCTGTAATTTGATGAAGACACTGGCTCTCTTGGCATACAGAATGGCCAAGCGAGGATTTAGTTTGATGGCATCTGTGAACAAGTCAATGGCTTTCTGTAGTTCACCATCATTTAGGGCATCAATGGCAGCCACTTTTTTATCATTTGCCTGATCCATCATTTCCTCGGTTATCTCTACATTTTCGTCTCCCATTTCTTGAGGGGCATCGGTATCTGGTTCAATCACACCTTCATTGTCAATTTCTAGATCACTCTCCTCACTTGATGGTTCATCTGTCTTTATGTTTTCCTATGCCTTCTTACTATCTGGTTTTTCTTCCTTGATACTGTCTTCTGATTTAGTTTTATGAGTGGCAGGTGGTATTTTACCCCCCATGCTCTCCACCCACTCCCGCAGGAAACGCATTTCCTCGGTGTGCAGAACGCTCGGATCCTGCTTACACATTTTCACGAAAGCCCGAAGCTCGCTCACTTTGCGGGGTCCATGGTCCGGAGGCAGTGGCAGGCGGCAGGCGCGGCTGAGGTTGCGACCGGATTCCAGGTGCGGGTACTAGCTCAGCGTGATCGTGTGGAAGGGGCTAATTTATTATTATTTTTAAAATTTCAATTTAAATTCAATTAGCCAAGTTATACTACATCATTAGTTTCAGATGTAGTGTTCGATAATTTTTAAAAATTTTTATTTATTTTTTAAATTTCTTTTCAGTGTCGCAGAATTCACTGTTTATGTACCACACTCAGTGTTCCATGCAATACGTGCCCTCCATAATACCTACCACCAGGCTCACCCAAACTCCTACCCACTGCCCCTCCAAACCCCTCAGATTGTTTTTCAGAGTCCATAGTCTCTCATGGTTTGTCTTCCCCTCCAATTTTCCCCAACTTCTTTCTCTTCTCCATCTCCCCACGTCCTCCATGTTATTTTTTATGCTCCACAAATAAGTGAAACCATATGATAATTGACTCTCTCTGATTGAGTCTGCTTGAGTCTGCTTATTGCACTCAGCATAATCTCTTCCAATCCTGTCCATGTTGATAAAAAAGTTGGGTATTCATCCTTTCTGATTTATCATTTGCATAACACCCAGTGCTCATCAAATTATATGCTTTCCTTAACCTTACTTTTAAAATTTAAAATTTATCTGTCTTGTATTTCCTTATTTTTTCCTATTTCTACTACTTAGATATTCTTGATACCTTCTTAAATCATTCACTTTAGCTTTGTGTTGATGTGTATAATGGTCTTATTTCATCATCATTTAAAATTTGGTGTTTTAATTTGCTCTTATGCATTTATTCTAATTTTGTAACCTATAGTAAGTGACATAATGTTTACATTTTTATTTTTAATTTATTTATGTTTTAAAGATTTATTTATTTGAGAGAGAGTGAGGGAGAGACAGAGACAGAGCATGTGCAAGTGGGGGGAGGGGCAGAGGGAGAGAATCAACAAGCATAATCCCCCCTGAACACTAAGCTCATGATGGGGCTTGATCTCACCACCATGAGATGATGACCTGAGCTAAAACCAAGATTTGGACGCTTAACACAATGATCCAACCAGGTGCCCCTGTTTACATTTGTTTTACATTAAATATATGCCTTTTAAGTGAAGTTTTGTCATAAATATAAGTAAATAATTGAAAGTTTTATCAGTCTTCGTGAAGCTGTTTCCATCTCTTCAATTCTGATTATTCCCAAATTCCTTTTGGTATCTCTGTTTCCATTTGTTGTTTTCATTATTTTAATTAGCCTAGAATGCCTTCTTTGGTTTCTTTTGAGGCATCTTTGCTATTGCTGTTTTCTATATTGTATTTGGGTCTTAGATTATGTTATTAATTTTGATGACATTGATTAGGGGAAGAAACTAGTTTGTTACTATGTTGTGTGTCTTCTGTAGAATTTATATAGTTTTAAATATTATTACTTTCCTTCCTTCCCTAGAACACTGAAGAAAAGACAAGGTCAGAAGTGGAGATATGTTTAATTACTTGGAAATATATTTTATAGTTTTATAGTGAGGGAAGCCACTATACATGAGTTTGGTTTGAAAGAAAAAGGAGTTTGATTAAGGTGAGATTAGGATGTATTCTTAAATGTCTTTAAGAGGGTCAATATGACTACATTATAGGCACAAAGCAATGAAACAAGTCAGAAGCTGTAGTTAAATATTTAGAGGATCTTCTTCTTTGATTTTACACTGATTCATCAAAACTTCAGGTTCTTTGAGATAAATGTCATCTTCTTTATGAAATCATTAAAAGTTTGTTGCACTTGCTTATTCCTCAAGGTGTAAATGAAGGGGTTCAACAGGGGTGCAACAGAAATGGTGAGCACCGAAACACCTTTATTTGTGGCTACCTCTTCTTTTGCTGATGGCTTGATATAGATGAAGATGCAGCTGCCATAGGTGATGGAAACTACAATCATGTGTGATGAGCAGGTAGAAAAGGCCTTTTTTCTTTGTTGGACAGAGGGGAATCTCAGAATTGTCCTGATGATGTATGTGTAGGACAGAAATACACACACTAGGGTAATAATGAGTGCAAATACGGCCACAAGGATAACCATTTGTTCTAGTACCCATGTATCTGAACATGAGATCTTCAGGGGGGGACCTGCATCACAGCCAAAATGATCAATGGCATTGGAGTCACAGAATTCAAGCTGGAGGCCCAAGCTCAGGGGTGGGAGAATGATCATCAAGCCAGACACCCAGCAGCAGAGGATTAATAAGGTGCACACCCTATCGTTCATGATGGTCATGTAATGAAGGGGTTCACAGATAGCAACATAGTGATCATAGGACATGGCTGCCAGGAGAAAAAATTCTGTTGCTCTGAAGAGAAAAATAAAAAATATTTGACTTGCACAAGCACTGTAGGTAATAGTATTGTCCCCAGTTGATATACTATATAGGAATCTAGGAATACAGACAGTGGTAAATGAGACTTCTAAGAAAGAGAAATTTCTGAGAAAAAAGTACATAGGTGTTTTAAGATGAGAATCTACCAATGTGAGGGTTATAATTGTCAGGTTCCCTGTTACACTCAAGATATAGGTGAGCAATAGAAAGATAAAAAGGATTTGCAGTTGTGGGTCATCGGTCAGTCCCAGCAGGATAAAAGTTGTTATTGTGGTGTAGTTTCTCATCACTGACTTTTGACATCTATCCATCAGCATGTGAAAATAAAAGAGATTTTTATAAGGAGATTAATATTTGAATTCTGTAGCAAAAGACTGAATATAAAAGCCCAGCAAACCAAGTCTACATTTATTTTCTCATTTCACGTCATAATCAATATTACCACTATTCCAGTTAGCCTTCCTGAATATTCCACATCTGAGCAGTAAGTATTATTCCTTCAAAGTTTATGTTTCTGTAAAACAATGCAACATTTTCTCAGATCATTCTTTGCCCCTCAAAATTTGCAGATGTACAGGTTGATTGTTTGTAATTCATCACATGGATTGGATTTACTAATAAGTTAGAGCAAAAAAAAAAGGTGATTTTACTTAATGTGTACTTAAATGTTGTTTAGCCAAGACAAATCCTGGATATATATCATATCCAGAAAACAAAGACCATGACTTCTCTTCAGTTGTTATTATCAAGGATTGTTTTAAGGGTAAGATGCATTTCTGCTGGAAAACAAACAACAATGACAACAAAACACAACACTGGACCCTGAGATTTTCCCTTTCTTTTTTTTTTAATTTTAAATCATTTTTTAAAATTTATTTTCAGCATAACAGTATTCATTGTTTTTGCACCACACCTAGTGCTCCATGCAGTCCGTGCCCTCTCTAATACCCACCACCTGGTTCCCCCAACCTCCCCCCACCACCTCTTCAAACCCTTGAGATTGTTTTTCAGAGTCCATAGTCTCTCATTGTTCACCTCCCCTTCCAATTTCCCCCAAATGCCTTCTCTTAACTCCCCATGTCCTCCATGCTATTTGTTATGCTCTACAAATAAGTGAAACCATATGATAATTGACTCTCTCTGCTTGACTTATTTCACTCAGCATAATCTCTTCCAGTCCCATCCATGTTGCTACAAAAGTTGGGTATTCATCCTTTCTGATGGAGGCATAATAATCCATAGTGTATATGGACCACATCTTCCTTATCCATTCGTCCGTTGAAGGGCATCTTGGTTCTTTCCACAGTTTGGCGACCATGGCCATTGCTGCTATAGACATTGGGGTACAGATGGCCCTTCTTTTCACTCCATCTGTATCTTTGGGGTAAATACCCAGTAGTGCAATTGCAGGGTCATAGGGAAGCTCTATTTTTAATTTCTTGAGGAATCTCCACACTGTTCTCCAAAGAGGCTGCACCAACTTGCATTCCCACCAACAGTGGAAGAGGGTTTCCCTTTCTCCACATCCCCTCCAACACATGTTGTTTCCTGTCTTGTTAATTTTGGCCATTCTAACTGGTGTAAGGTGATATCTCAATGTGGCTTTAATTTGAATCTCCCTGATGGCTAGTGATGATGAACATTTTTTCATGTGTCTGATAGCCATTTGTATGTCTTCTTTGGAGAAGTGTCTGTTCATATCTCCTGCCCATTTTTTTGATATGATTATCTGTTTTGTGTGTGTTGAGTTTGAGGAGTTCTTTATAGATCCTGGATATCAACCTTTTTTCTGTACTGTCATTTGCAAATATCTTCTCCCATTCCGTGGGTTGCCTCTTTGTTTTCTTGACTGTTTCCTTTGCTGTGCAGAAGCATATCTTGAAAGAAGTTGCTGTGGCTGATATCGAAGAGGTTACTGCCTATGTTCTCCTCTAGGATTCTGATGGATTCCTGTTTCACATTGAGGTCTTTTATCCATTTTGAGTTTATCTTTGTGTACACTGTAAGAGAGTGGTCGAGTTTCATTCTTCTACATATAGCTGTCTAGTTTTCCCAGCACCATTTATTGAAGAGACTGTCTTTTTTCCACTGTATATTTTTTCCTGTTTTGTCAAAGATTAACTGATCATAGAGTTGAGGTTCCATATCTGGGCTCTCTACTCTGTTCCACTGGTCTATGTGTCTGTTTTTATGCCAGTACGATGCTGTCTTGGTGATCACCTTATTTCTTTATTCTTTTCTGCTTGTATTCCTTATCTTAACTCAAAGATGGTTTGATATACAACTGTTTTATCTATCGTGTCAGAAAAGGAATACCTTCACTATGCATACATGTTATTTTTCAGTTGCGTGTGGCTCCGTACCTCTCAAAAGCCCTGAAATGCAATCTATGTTTAATACCAATAAATACAGTCTTCCAGAGGCTATGCACCTTTTTATTTTTTAATTATATTTTTATTTTTAGAGAGAGAGGCACGAGGGTCAGGAGAGTGAGGGAGAGAATCTTAAGCAAGTTCCATGCCCAGTGCAGAGCCCAACTTGGGGCTCAGTCTCACTAACCTGAGATCATAACCTGAGCTGAAAGCAAGATTGGCGCATTTAACCAACTGAGCTACTCAGGCTCCCCGCAGGCTATGCATCTTTAATTGTGTTTTTAATTTCTTCGAAAAGATACTAGCATCTACACCTTCTCATCTTACGCCTACTTTGTTTAGGTCTTAAGACTCTGCAAACTTTCATGTCCAACCTCCCACTGCTCTAACATCCACAGGAATTTTATTACTATTGAAGTCATTGGCATATTTTTTGTAGTTCCTTTGCCTGACATCCCCACAATATTTTTTTAAGTTAAGATTCTGTCATGCTTCAAATTGATTCCATGCCATCATCCTGACTTTCTTCCTTTCTCTCTCTTTTTAAAGATTTTATTTATTCATTTGACAGAAAGAAAGAGAACACAAGCAGGGAGAGTAGCAGGCCCAGGGAGAGGGAGAAATAAGTCTCGTAGAGTGGGGGAGCCCGATGTGGGATTCGACTCCAGGACTCTGGGATCATGACCTGAGCCAAAGCAATTGTCCAATCAACTGAGCCACCCAGGCACCCTATATCTCTCTTTTTAGTGATCTACAATCTCCCCATTCTCTATTCACCTATGAAGTATTTCTGTTCCCCAATGTTCTGTCTTGAGACCCATCTTTTCTTGTTTGCTCTTTTTTCTTCTTCTTACTGCATGCTCTCCAAGAGGATTTCACTTCAGGCAATTGATTTTATTCTCATTTATATGCATTCCAAAGGCCAGAACTTTTCCAAATAAAACAATTGCTAAGTGCACATTTCTAGTTGTCTATTCCACAGACTCTTCATATACCATGAATTTAAAGTGAAATCATGGTCCTTCTGCAAGCCTTATTCTCTTCTAGTGTTAACTATTTATTGATGAAGATTAGTCTCTTGTGTGTAGCCTGCAAGGGTCTTCATGGACAGGACCTTCCTTATTCTCTCATTTTATCACTTATATATTCCTTACCTTTCTTTCTGCTAACTTAAATTCCACAAACATTGACTTCTTGTATTCTTCATGTTTTTCAAAGTCTCTCTCCTCTTCCCTTCCCTTCCTTTCTCTTCTCTCCTCTCTTCTCTTCTCTTCTCTTGAATGGCTGTCTTTTTTTTTTCCTTCTTTTTTTTCCTCAAGGGCTGTCTTCTCTTCCAGGGTTACTCTTTGATTAAGTCAACTGGTTTTTCAGAATTCTCCTTACGTATCAGTTTTCCAAGGAAATTTTCATTCACCCTCCCAGAGTATGTGAGATTAGGATACCATGTTATTTCTAAACACCTGTTGTTTACTGTTCCTTGGAATAAATCACATGGTATACTTCCATATGCTTATATGTCTCCTCTCTGTTTCTGTACACTTTTCCAAAATAGAGGTTATGTTTTGTTATATAATTGTGAACTGGAGAAAAAAAAAAGAGTCACCTATATACTTAGACTAAGCTATCTTCTTTAATGCCTAGTTTGGTCAGGTGGCTCAGCATTCTTATTTTTCTTTATGGTGATTAAGAATTTCATATGACGTTAATGTCTGAGCTCCACCCAGACAATTAAGGAAATTTGTTGCCCAGCCTCATCACTCATATCCACACCTCCTATCAGTGCTGTTATAAAATGTACAGTCACCTTATTTATATATTTACATTATAATTGGAGATACACATGAAGGATGAGTAAAATATTAACTGGCTCCCTTTTCTTATATCATGAGTCTCTTATTGTATGTGACCATTATGTATATTATTCAACAACAGGAAAGGACTCTATTTCTGTTTGTGGAGCCATAACCACTCCGAGTCCTCAATTAGCATTAATTATTTATAATGGTAACTGTGAAAATATGTCCTATATGAAAACACAGTCTCTAGGGTTCTGCTATTGCTCCATTACTAAAGGACATGTTATCTTCTCAGGATACATCAGTTAGTTTGCTATTTGAATGATTTTTCACTAGATTGGTTTTAAAATATTCCCTGCAAATGACTGAGCCCTCTGAGTCTGGCAACATTAATACTCTCTTCCTACGGACGTGTGCCTTCTAAAGACTTATGAGGTATATAAGGCAAGACAAGCCTTGTTTTAAAGAGCCCATCACAGGAAAATGGGCACTCCTGAAAGGACTTTAATTAAAAACTCTGGTAAAGGAAATAGTGTGGACCTGATACAACTAAAGTGAAGACACTAGCACAGCTACTGGCCAACATGAAGGGCACCTGGGTGGCTCAGTCAGTTATGTGCCTGCCTTTGGCTCAGGTCATGGTGCTAGGGTCCTGGGACTGAGCTCTAAGTTGAGCTCCTTGTTCCATAGGCAGTCTGGTTCTCTCTCCCAATCATGTGGTCTCTCTCTCAAATAAATAAATAAAATCTTAAAAAAAAAAAAGCTACTGGCCAACCTTATGTAAGGACAGCCTGTCACATGAATTTCCATCATCATTAAACTCTCAAGGTTTTTCAAATCATCAAAACCGTTTCTTTGATGACTCTTCCACTGCTAAAGAGTGATCTTTTTGTGAGCCTCTCATACCAATCAATGGCTTATACAAGAAAAGAAAAACAGAGTCTTTGTTTTCAAACTTTCTGAGATTTTTCGTTTCCTCTCAATCTTTCTTTGGGAAATTCTATTTTTTCTTATATTAGAAAGTTCAATTTATTAATTTTTTTTCATGCAAGTGAAATAGTGTACTAATAATTTACTATGGCTTATTCTTCGCCTTGTCCTTTGATTTGGTTTATCTAAGAACTGATTCGCTCTAAAAACCTCAGGGCTCCAAAAAGGGCAATAAGTAGAACTAACTACAAAGGAACTAAAAGCTGACATCCTGCTCTCATCTCCTTTTTCATACTTCCCTCTGGATATACAGCAGGCAGAAGTTGTCCTGGTGGAAATACTCTTCTCAACCTTGCTATCCTGAACAGTGCTCCATGAACAATAAAAATGGCCTCTCTCTCTTCACTCATCAAATTACTCAAATTATTTTTATTGAAGAATTAGATTTTAAGAGAACATTTCTGTTTAAGTAATAGATATTTAGGAAGGATTGAATTAGTTCCGTTTATATTTTTCATCATAAAAGAATATTTACAAATTAGAAAATGTTAACATTTTAAGCAATGCAATATTCTTTCTGGGTACAAATCCCAGGCATATTTCTGTATGTTCTTGAAATCACACTGCATGGGTGATTACTTACGGATGCAAAAATATTAGCTCTGGCTACTTACAAAGGGCTACTGAATAGTTCATAACAAGTCTACTACAATTTTCTACATTAAAAGTTGAAACAAGCTTAAGTAACCATATTACAGAAGAAAATGCCAGCAAATATTTCTATTATTTTTTTTAAAGATTTTTTTTATTTATTTGACAGACAGAGATCACAAGTAGGCAGAGAGGCAGGCAGAGAGAGAGGAAGGGGAAGCAGGCTCCCCGCTGAGCAGAGAGCCCCTTGCGGGGCTCCATCCCAGGACCCTGAGATCATGACCTGAGCTGAAGGCAGAGACTTTAACCCACTGAGCCACTCAGCTGCCCCTCTTTCTATTATTTCTTAAAAAAGAAAATAATTCTCATATCTACCTACAATACTTACTCTTTAGGTAATTATTCGTGGTTTTAGCTGGCAGCCTTTTCTTGTTTCTCTGTGTTGTGGGGAAAGAGATGTGCCCCAGCCCAGGTCCAACGGGGTCAACACAGTCACTCTTCAGGCATTTTCTGGAGGAACTTGAGTTCTTTGAGGCTCCCATTTTCACTCTAATTAGAGACTCTTATTTTAAACCTTGGAAGCATTTTCCTTTGGTCTCTGTCATGAAGGGAAGAAAGCTTAATATAAGGGAGGAGAACAAACAAATTTTCTCTGGGTTTTGGAAGAGCTCTGAGTGTTTTGAGCCAGGAGCTGGCTTTCCTACTCTAAAAATAATATTTATGTTCCTCTGCTCTATCTTCTGGGGTGTACTGGGATCACATGTATGAATAAAGTAACGGATCCTTAGTGACCTGGGGTCTAATGTCACTAAGAATCTTTTGCTTAATGAACTTTGGGAAAACAACTAAAATAAATTGCATCAGGAATGTTGTCTTTTGAGACAATAAGATAGAACAACAGGGTCGGACAGAGGCCAGGTGCCCATCGCACTAATGAGAAAAATCGTGCAAGCCTGATTCAATTCTTTATTACACTTTCTAAAGATATGGTATAAGAGACTTTAACAATCAAAATATTTTGCCTTCTCTAACCTCCCATATCATTTTTTGTTTGTAAAATATTTAATATGAAAATATGTATTGAAAAAATTACTATGTTCAATGATATTGCAGACTGAATTTATTTTTTTAATTACAGGAGTATTTACCTACATTTGAAAAATAGGGAAAAATGTATATGGCAGACATATTTTTTATTCTGTCTACAGACAATGCTTGATAAGACTATGGTTACGTGGATAACTCAAAAACATTTTACTCAGGTAAAAACCATGGCTCTAAGAATTTCTGCTGTGAAATATCTGCCCCAAAGAATTTGCAATATGTATTAAAAGGGACCTATCTGAAAATATTTTAAGACATAAACCAAGGTTTGAAGGACTGGTTAAGAATGCTGCTTGTGATCAATTACAAAAGGGTAATAGAAATTATAGTAGTTTGGAGATGAGATTGCTGTTTAGAAATATGGAAAATCCTTGTATGGCTACATATTAGTTGCTTTAGGAGTTATGGTTTGATGATGATAGAATAGGGCTCATGATGAATACATCTGTCATGATTAAGAAAGAAATCTCCTACATTAAAGGAAGGAGAAAATGCCCTTGTTGCAAAATGCTTGAATAAATTAAGCTAATCTCTCCTTATTATTACTTTTTATTATACCAGCATCACTTCTATGTCTTTCTTTCCCTAATTTTCTTTTTTCTCTTTCTTTTTTAATTTTTTTTAATTATGCTCCATTAGCCACCATATAGTACATCATTAGTTTCTGTTGTAGTGTTCAATGATTCAACAGTTGCATGTAACACCCTGTGCTTATCACAACCTCCTTAATACCCTCCTTAATACCCATCTTAATACCCATCACCTGGGTACTCCATCCCCCTAACCCCTTTCCCTCTGAAACCCTCAGTTTGTTTCTCAGAGTCCAGAGTCTTTCATGGTTTGTCTCCCTCTCTGATTCTTTCCCTAATTTTCATTTTATATTTTAATTAAGACAGGTATTTGTTGCTTAAGTTCTTTTTAATAATTTTTCATACAATAAAGGTTTGTTTGTTATTGGGATTTATGTTGTGGGAGACAATATGTTATTTGAGTGGTTCTTTTTTTAAAGATTTTATTTATTTGAGAGAGAAGATAGAGCACATGTGAACCTGCACATGAGTGTGGGGAAGGGGCAGAGGGAGAAGGAGACTCCCCGCTGAAGTGGGTGCCAGACTTAGGGCTCAATCCCAAGACCCTGGGACCATGACCAGAGCGAAAGGCAGACACTTAGCCACCCAGGCACCCTGGAATAGGTTCTTACTATGCCAATAAGTATTTAAATTTTGGTGTGGGGAATAGAAAGAGGATAAACAGTGAATTTAAGATTTATAAAAATTATGATTTTATATGTTGGATTGTAAATAGTAAGATTGTAAATAGTAAATAAATAAATAAATAAATAGTAAATAAATATCATGCATGTAATATTGTGCAACTTCAAAAAGGCTTAGTCCTAGATACTTTTAAATTTTCTTTTCATCCCTTTATCTTTTTTTTACTAATGTATGTAATACATTGATATATGGAATATATCTTTTTTTTTTAAATTTTATTTGTTTATTTGATAGACAGAGATCACAAGTAGGCAGAGAGGCAGGCAAGAGCGAGCAGGAAGCAGGCTCCCCGCTGAGCAGAGAGCTCAATGTGGGGCTCGATCCCAGGACAGTGGAATCATGACCCAAGCCAAAGGCAGAGGCTTTAACTCACTGAGCCACCCAGGAGCCGCTATAATATATGTAATTAATAATATATGTAATTAATGTTTTTGCATCTAGAAAGACCTTGATCTTAAAAAATATATCTTATAACAAGTCCTTTTTTTCCCACAGAGGATTCTTTTAGATTTTGCAAACATATAATCACATTATCAGTATATTATAATATTTTTTTCCTGGATTCACCGATGGGATTTACAATACCATAGAGTTGTACTATTGAACAATTGTTAAATAAGACTTATTTTTTAAAAAAAATCTACCATGCATACAAAACAGTGCATCATTTATAGAGGTATCCACAAGCTAGGTTAAGGAACAGAATATTACCTGTATCTTAGAAACTTTCTGTTTGTCCATCTCCGATCACATTCCTCTTTATCCCTAATAGATGAATTCAAGGACACTTAGTTTCTGTTTGTGCTCTTCATCCTGCTGTTTGTCTGAGAAGGCTGGCCAGGATACACTGCATGCAGGAGCTCCTTTTTCTGTGGATTTGATTTTAGGCTCAGCCATTGAGGACCCCTTATAATATAATATCATCATCAACTATTGTATCAAGATTGTGCAATTCTCATTTTTTACAATGTGTAGATACTCCCTTAGCTATGCCCTGAAATGTCTGTGTAGAACTCATATACATTTTTTAAATATTTGAACCAGTTGTGGTAGGTTGTATTTTTTTGAAGAAATTTCAACACTATTTACGAGTTTATTGGCAGAATTGTAATTATTTTGGTTTTATGACCGCATTTTGTGTAGTTATGTGCACTATATGTCCTAATATAATGGTTGAATTCCTCTCTCCTTTTTTTTTTTTTTTTTTTGGTTACCCTTGGGAGAGATTTAATGATCTCATTAGTCTATTTAGATATTCCTCTTTTAGCATTGCAGGTTTTTTAAAAAAATTTTTGCTCATTCTCTATTTGCTTTTTCTCTATTTCAATAATATCTGCTTTAATATTTATTACTTTCTTCTTTCCAATTTACTTAGGTATAATGTCATGCCTTTTTAAAACTTCTTTGAATTAATGCTTAGATCATTGATTTCAAGTTTTTGTCATTTATTTTCTAATGCATTTGGATCTAAATATGCTGCTAATCACCACTTTATGTTTACCCCACAAGTTTGTTACTTCATATCTTTGTGTGACATAAAATGTTCCTTCTAATATTTGTTGTGATTTATTATTTGACCACAGTCATACTTAGATGCTATTTCATAATTTCCAAATGTATCGTGATTTTCAAAAGTTTTTTTCTTTTTTAATACAATTCTGTTCAGAATTTATCCTGTGGGTTATTTCACTCCTTTGTAATATTTAATATTTGTTTCATGGCTCAGTTTATGGCTAGTCACAGCAAATAGTCTATAACTACCTGCATAAAATACTGATTCTGGAGTAGATGGATGTAGTATTTTATATATGTCAATTAGTTCAAATTTGCATGTTATACTATACTTGCCAAGTGTTGTATCCTTAAAGATATGTTATATATTCTTTACACATTTATTATTGTCTATTATCTTTATCAGTTAGTGAGAGTAGTTTGTTAAAATACTGTGGATTTGTCTATTTCTCTTGAAAGTTCTAATGATTTTGCTGTGTATATTTTGAGTCTATGTTATTAAAGACATATGAATTTATAATTACATTAACTGTGAAAATTTTGTCATTATGCAATCTTTATCTTTATTGATTTTTAAATTTGATCTTGTAGGATACATGGCCTTATTATTAACATAGGTATACACACATTTTTTTTTTCAGTGTTTGTATTATGTATATCTTCCATGCTTTTACTTGAAATCTATCCTTATATTTTAGATGCATCCCTTGTAAGGAAATATAATGCTTTGAAAAAAAAAGCTGTTCAAAATTATGTATGTTTAGTTGGGGGAATATAGATTATTACCTTTTTTTAAACAACAGATTCCAGAGTTCATATTTATGCTGTGTACATTCTGTGAGTTGTGACAAATGTATAATGACATGTATGTAGCACTACAGTATCATACAGAATAATTTCTCTGGCATAAAAATCTGCTAAGCTCCACCAACTCATTGCTTCCTTCCTCACTCTCCTAGCCCCTGGTAACCTCTGATCTTTTTGCTATACCCACGGTTTGCCTTTTCCAGAATGTTAGAGAGTTGGAATGTTACAGTACATAGCCTTTTCAGATTGTCCTCTTTCACTTAGTAATATGTGTTTAAGTTTTCTCCATGATAGTGCATTTCTTTTTTAGTGGTGATAAATATTCCACTGTCTAGATGTACCATGCTTTATCAATTCACCAATGAAAGATATCTTAGTTGCCTTCATTTTTTTGACGATTATGAACAAAGCTGCTATAAACTGTGTAGAGTTTTGTGTGAATGTAAGTTTTCAATCATTTGGGTAAATACTAAGAAGTACAATTGCGGGACTGTATGGGAAAGAGTATGTTCTGTTTTAAGAAATTGCCAAGCTTTTTTTCCAAAGGGACTACACCATTTTGCATTTGTACCAGCAGTAAATGAGATTTTCTGTTGATACTCATCCTTACAAGCATTTGGTATTGTCAGTGTTTGGATTTTAACCTTTTTAGGAGGCTTTTAGCAGCACCCCATTGTAGTTTTAATTTCTAATTCCTTAGTGATATATGATATTGAATATTTTTTGGTATGCTTATATGCCATCTGTGCATCACTTTTGGTGAAGTGTCTGTTCAGATCTTTGTCCATTGTTAATTGAGTTGTGCATTTCTTATTGTTGAATTGGAGTATTAGGAGATGTCCCAATGGAAAACTAGCCTTAAATGATGACAACCTTAATGTGAGGAACAATATTGATAGTGTTCTAATTATTTAACCATACTTTAAAATATACTTTTTCCACCTTTCTTTTAATTCAGAGTATACATGTTGATAATAAACCACTTAGTCCAGCACTGTCAGAAATGGAATACATATTTATTTAATTCAACTTTTTCTTGACTTTATTTTTAGAGAAAGCTAAATTTCCAGCATAATTAGATGCCACATTCTTAACCTATCTATTAGTTGACTTTCTTATCCTTCTCCAGGTGAAACTGTACTCAGTGTCTTCTGAAGTTCACAAGCATAACTTGCTTATGACAAATGGTATGGTACTGAATGGAGAAATGGTATGTTTTTCAGAATCCTGAAGGAAGAACACAGTAAGATAAAGGGTAAGAGCAGTTAAGTTCAGTAATGTAATGCCCTTTGAATTTGTTGCAGTTTTTGTTTAATACTTTTCCATTAACAGAAGAAATCATTTGGCTGTGAAAAAGCACAAAACAAGTAAATAATATTCTACCAACCAATGCTTAAGCATATTGACAAAATAAAAACAAAGTAATGAGGCCTGAGGTTCTAACACATTGAAACCTGGAGCCACAATGTGGAGAGTTGTAGAATCTGAAAGCAGAGACAAGTAAAAATGAAGAAAAGACACACTGACTGAACAAAGATTTTTAACCTACCATGTTTTCAAGGGGTAGAAACACTTTGAGAAATCTCCAGTGAAAATATTTGGACCGAGATATTTCTCTGGGGAAGTTTTATTTTTAATCATGAGCCCAATTTACCTAATAATTACAAAGATATAAAATTATTTATTTCTTACTGGTAAGCTATGGCAGTTTGTGTTTCTTGAAGAATTGGTCTACTGCACCTGTCAAATTTGTGTGCATAGATTTGTCCATAATATTCTCATATTATCACCACATATTATCACATAATATCATAATATTTGTCCATAATATTCTCATATAATCACTTGGATGTCCGCATTGTCTCTAGGGATATACCTTGTTTCCATTTGATATTGGTAATTTGAGCCTTTCTTTTATTTGTCTCTCTTTCATTCTTACTAGATGCTTGCCAATTTTATTGATATTTACAAAATAAGAGCTTTTTTGTTTCATTGTTTTTCTTTATTGTTTTTCTGGTTTTGATTTATTGTATTTCTGCCTTTCTCTTTGTTCTTTCTTTCTGCCTGCTTTGAGTTTATTTGCTCCTCCTTTCTATGTTGAATGAGGAGAGCTTAGATTATTGATTCAAGACTTTTTTCTTTTCTTTTTTTATGTATATATTATTCTTTTAAAAAATTTTATTTTTCAGTATGTTATTCTTTAAATTATAGGTACATGTGTATATATTTAAATGTTTCAAGCTTTTATTTAAATTTATTAGTTAATATATAGTGTAATATTGGTTTCAGGAGTAGAGTTTAGTGAATCATCATCTACAAATAACACCCGGTGCTCATCATAGCAAGTGCCCTCCTTAATACCCATCACCTGTTTAGCCCATCCCCCACCTGCCTCCCCACTTTTCCTATTTTTTTTCCTTTTTTTCCTTTTTAACATTTTTCTTTTTTTTAATTTAATTTTATTTTTTCAGTGTTCCAAGATTCATTGTTTATGCACCACACCCAGTGCTCCATGCAATACATGCCCTCCTTAATACCCACCACCAGGCTCACCCAACCCCCCACCCCGCTTCCCTCCAAAACCCTCTGTTTCTCAGAGTCCACAATCTCTCATGGTCCTATTTTCTAATTAAGTATTTCATGCTATTAACTCTTATCTCAGCAGCACTTTTGAACTGTCCCAAATTTTTTGATATTTTGTATTTTAATTTTAGAGTTTTCATAATAATTTTTCTGTCCCACCCTCTTTTCCCTCTCCTTCAGAGAAGAGGCTGATAAGAATGTTAGATCTTTTGTTATTGTCTGAGGGATCCCTCTGGCTTTGTTTATTATTATTATTGTTATACTTATTAATATTCAGTGTATTTTCTCCCTAATTCAGATTATATATGTATTTTTTTTTGTCAAGTTCTGAATCTATTCTCTGTGGCTTCCATTCTTATTTTGAGCATGTTTATTGAATTTGTTTCTATAACTAAATCTTTCATGCATATTCTTCTCTGCACCTACCTGGCTTTTCTTCACACCAGCACACAACACCTCAGTCTTTCTAGAAATGTTTGTTTTTTCTACCTTCTATCTTCAGATCTTCACACTTTCTGCTTTTCTGAGAGCTTTATGAATTGTTTGAGAAGGAAGACAGCTGTCAGCATTTGCTCACAATCTTATCAGAACTTCCTCAGATTTTCAATGTCCATTTTTGGAGTAATTTCAGTTTTAGCATCACCAGAAAATAATCTTTAAGGTACTTCTTTTCCTTTATCTGATTAATACTTTTAATTTATTGTGTTCCCATTTGTTGTTTTCATAAAATGCCCAAATAAATCCAAGTCAATGTTTAAAAATTTGAAACTTCTCCAAGTATTTTTTAATTTCAGTGATTTTTTTTTCAGTCATAAAATTTCCAGTTGATTGTTCTTTATGTCTTTTATTCTTTGCTGAGGATTTCTTTCCTTCTATCTCTTTCTTTCTTCTTTCTTCTTTGTTTCTTCCCTTCCTTCCTTTCTTTTTTTCTTTTTCTCTTTCCCTCTCTCTCTCTTTCTTCCTCTTTATTGACTTTCTAATTTTTCTTTTTGGCCAGTGTCTTCATAATTGTTCGCTGAAGTACTTTTACGATAGTTGCTTTAAAATATTTATTAGGTAATTCTAACACATCTTTCATTGCATTGTTGCTTTCGATTGATTCTCTTTTTCACTTAATTTAAGATTTCCCTAGTTATTGGTATTACAGGTGATTCTTTTTATTGAAATCTGGATAGATTTGCTATTATGTTAGGAGTCTCTGGATCTTACTTAGACTTTCTGTTGTAGCTGGCTTCCTCTGAGACTGGTCCAGCAGTAGAAGGCAAGAACTCAGCCCTGTGTTACTGCCAGATGTGGGTCCCCTACTTGGCCCCTTTCTCATCAAGGTGAAGGGGGCTCCTCATTAACAGCTGTTCAGAATAGGATTTTTAGGTGCCCACTGACCTCTACTGGTAGGAAGGAGAAGAGGACACTTTCAACTTTTGAACCCTGATTTTGATGTGTTTTCAGATATCCGTGTATAAAAGTAGATGGGATCCTTGCATATTGGCAGTACCAGACATGCTCTATAGAAGAGATGGCTTATGGGAGCCAACTTCTTATCTGGTTTATCACTAGGACAATTATATCTTAGATGATTTTATATAGCAAAGATGTTGTTTTTTCTTAGCATACTTTTTTTGAGGTTGTAGGTAAAAAAAAAATGTGTGGATAAATCCACTACTCAAACACTTAAACATGGCAAAAATTAGGAGGTCAGATATTTAGGCCTTGACTTAGGAGTGGGTTAACCATTGGTTTAGATGTCATTATCTCAGAATACAAGATTAAACTCTGTGATAAAATTTTTAAAAGGGGGAAACAGAGAATGAGAGACAAAATACTATCAACAGTTAATTACAAAAGACAAATTGTTGCTGGCAAACTTGGGAATGAAAGCAAAACAAGGGAAAAGAGAGGAAGAGTATATTCCTCAAATCCAGGGATGAAGAGTATTCTGTAAAAGAGAGATTATATGACAAAGTAGTACCAAATATTCATTGAGATCTTGAAATAAACACTTTAAATGACCTAATTTATCTTCATCAAACAAAAAAATCAATAAAAAATCTGGCTATGGATTATTAATCATCCAATTTGATAGTTAATAAAACCAAGACACTGAATGATTAAATAAAGCTGGTACAAGTCATTTAAAGGGAGTTAAACATACCATAAAAACACACACAAAATAACCATAGTCAGAATTTAACAGTATTGACTTAGTGTAATCTAGTAGAAATACATTTGGTCTATAGCATATAGACTTGTCACGGATGCTTTTAGGTGAAGGTATGATTCATCATGTATCTTTATGTCTAGGTAAGAAGAAAAAACAAAAAAACAATGGAGAAAAGAACAGTGGTATTTATTATCTATATCATCCTGTTTTTCTCAGTGTCTTAGTATGCTCATGATAAGAGTGTGGCTCCTTCTCATAAAAAACCAGGCAGTCTCAGGCACTAGTAACGATTTTTTTTTTATTAATAAATTTTATTTTTTATAAACATATATATATATATTTTTTTTTCCCCAGGGGTACAGGTCTGTGAATCGCCAGGTTTACACACTTCACACTAGTAACGATTTTTAAGTGATGGTATATGCACACACACACACACACACACACACACACATATAAGTACATACATATGTATGATCAATCATGTATGTATATAACGGAACAACTAAAAAATACTAGTGCCATATGCTTTTTTTTTCCTTTTGAATAGATTTGCAATGATAAACATCAACACAATATATTTGAAGCACATTTATGTAAGAAGTGACTTAGTAATTTCTTTGTTATATCATGGGAAAAATACTACAAATCATTCCATAATGATTTTGTTGTTAAATTCATTGAAGGAGAACTTATAAAAACATCGAATCCAAAATAACAAATAACTTTATTTCTGAGAGTTGATAAAAGTAAGGAGAGAGAAGAAATAAAACAATGAACTATCTATTGGCTCTCTCATGAAAGTGTTGTGTGTATAGTGTTAACCTTAGAAACAAAAATGGTTGGTTATCTTACCAGAAAAAAAAAAAAAAGAGTTTGTTTGGGAATAATGAGTGACAGAATTGCAGTTTGGGTCATGAAGGCTATAGGCAAATCCAACAAAGAAGAAGGATGTTATTTTATGGAGAAGAAGGTGGAATCTGGGAGAAGTTGTTTTGAACAAAAGTTCATTGGAGGGGTGCCTGGGTGGCTCAGTGGGTTAAGCCACTGCCTTCAGCTCAGGTCATGATCTCAGGGTCCTGGGATCCAGTCCCGCATCGGGCTCTGTGTTCAGCAGGGACCCTGCTTCCCTCTCTCTCTCTGCCTGCCTCTCTGTCTACTTGTGATCTCTCTGTCAAATAAATAAATAAAATCTTTAAAAAAAAAAAGTTCATTGGAGAACAGCAAGAATTTAGGGTGATGATGATTTCTCATTGGCCGAGTTGCAGGGGTAGTCAGTTTATTGTAGGAGATACAGTGTACATCTTTCTGTTTTGGGGCTTGTAATTAATAATTCTTTTCTGCCCTCTGTTTTTCTGGTGAGGTCTATAATTGACAATTCTTCCTGTAACTGACATTGAGTGGTAAGGCTCCTCCCTTTCAGCTTCCTCTTCTAGCATCCCAAGTCCACTTCAGTGAGGTTTCCCACTTTTAATTTTCACAATATTTTAGCTATAAATATTTTATTTTATTTTATTTTTTAAAAATTTCTTTATTATTTTTTTAATTTTAAATGATTTTATTGATCATATAATAAGTGTCAGTCAAATAGATACATTTTAAAAAATAGATTATATTAAAATACAGTATATTGTGGTATAATTGACATCAGAAAATACTGTAGATCTTTAATATACAAAACTTATGGATTGAATACACCTGTGAAACAATTACCACAGTAAAATTCATTGATTATCCATCATATCCCCAAATTTCCAACATCTTATTTTTTTAATTTAAATTCAATTAGCCAACATATATAACATAATTAGATCACATGTGGGGTTCAGTAATTCATCAGTTGCATATAACACCCAGCGTTCATCACATCACGTGACTTCCCTAATGCCCATCACACCATTACCCCATTTCCCCACCTACCCTCCCTCCAGAAATCCTCAGTTTCTTTCCCATACTCATGGCTTGTCTCCCTGTCTCATTTCTTTCCATTCAATTTTTCCCTTCCTTCCCCTATGATAGTCTGCACTGTTTCTTATATTCCTAATATGAGTTAAACCATATAATTATCCTTTTTTTTTGGACTGACTTATTTCAGTCAGCATAGTACCCTCGAGTTCCATCTATGTTGATGTAAAGTGTAAGTATTCATCATTTCTGATGCCTGAGTAATATTCCATTTTGTATATGAACCACATCTTCTTTATCCATTCTTTTGTAAAAGGACATCTCAGCTCCTTCTACAAGTTGGCTACTGTGGACATTGTTGCCATGAACACTAAGGGTGCAGGTAAAGTTTTTCTTTAAAATTCCACAGTAAAGTCGAAGTATCAAACAGACATAAGATCAAGAAGGGGATCCTCAAGTCAGTGTTCTTGGATATTTTACATTAAAGTGTATAGTTCAGGAATTACATAATATTCAACATCAATGACAAGTATATAGAACAAGAAATGTGTATAGCAATGTAATTTCTTTATTTTTTTAATAAACATATAATGTATTATTAGCCCCAGGGGTACAGGTCTCTGAATTGCCAGGTTTACACACTTCACAGCACTCAACATATCACATACCTCCCCAATGTCCATAAACACACCCCTCTCTCCCTATCCCCCTTCCCCTGGTCACCCTCAGTTTGTTTTGTGAGATTAAGAGTCTCTTATTCCATTGTATATATACACCACATCTTCTTTATCCATTCGTCTGTTGAGGGACATATAGGTTCTTTCCATAGTTTGGCTATTGTGGACATTGCTGCTATAAACATTCGGGTGCACATGCCCCTTCAGATCACTATGTTTTTAGGGTAAATACTTTAGGGTAAATACCCAGTAGTGCAATTGCTGGATCATAGGGTTGTTCTATTTTCAACTTTTTGAGGAACCTCCACGCTGCTTTCAAGAGTGGTTGCACCAGCTTGCATTCCCACCCACAGTGTAGGAGGGTTCCCCTTTCTCCACATCCTCGCCAGCATCTGTCATTTCCTGACTTGTTAATTTTAGCCATTCTGACTGGTGTGAGGTGGTATCTCATTATGGTTTTATTTTGTATTTCCCTGATGTCAAGTGATGTGGAGCACTTTTTCATGATGTTGGCCATCTGGATGTCTTCTTTGCAGAAATGTCTGTTCATGTCTTCTGCCCATTTCTTGATTAGATTATTTGTTTTTTGGGTGTTCAGTTTGCTAAGCTCTTTATAGATTTTGGATACTAGTCCTTTATCTGATATGTCGTTTGCAAATATCTTCTCTCATTCTGTCAGTTGTCTTTTGGTTTTGTTAACTGTTTCCTTTGCTGTGCAAAAACTTTTGATCTTGATAAAATCCCAATAGTTCATTTTTGCCCTTGCTTCCCTTGCCTTTGGTGATGTTCCTAGGAAGATGTTGCTGCGGCTGAGGTCGAAGAGGTAGCTGCCTGTGTTCTCCTCAAGGATTTTGATGGATTCCTTTCTCACATTGAGGTCCTTCATCCATTTTGAGTTTATTTTCATGTGTGGTGTAAGGAAATGGTCCAATTTCATTTTTCTGCATGTGGCTGTCCAATTCTCCCAACACCATTTATTGAAGAGGCTGTCTTATTTCCACTGTACATTCTTTCCTGCTTTGTCGAAGATTAGTTGACCATAGAGTCTATGGTCTATTTCTCGGCTGTCTATTCTGTTCCATTGATCTATGTGTCTGTTTTTGTGCCAGTACCATGCTGTCTTGATGATGACAGCTTTGTAATAGAGCTTGAAGTCCGGAATTGGGATGGCACCAACTTTGGCTTTCTTTTTCAATATTCCTTTGGCTATTCGTGGTCTTTTCTGGTTCCATATAAATTTTAGGATTATTTGTTCCATTTCTTTGAAAAAAATGGATGGTATTTTGATAGGAATTACATTAAATGTGTAGATTGCTTTAGATAGCATAGACATTTTCACAATATTTATTCTTCCAATCCAAGAGCATGGAAGATTTTTCCATTTCTTTGTGTCTTCCTCAATTTCTTTCATGAGTACTTTATAGTTTTCTAAGTATAGATTCTTAGCCTCTTTGGTTAGGTTTATGCCTAGGTATCTTATAGTTTTGGGTGCAATTGTAAATGGGATGGACTCCTTAATTTCTCTTTCTTCTGTCTTGTTGTTGGTGTAGAGAAATGCGACTGATTTCTGTGCATTGATTTTATATCCTGACACTTTACTGAATTCCTGTACAAGTTCTAGTAGTTTTGGAGTGGAGTTTTTTGGGTTTTCCACACATAGTATCATATCATCTGTAAAGAGTGATAGTTTGACTTCTTCTTTGCCAATTTGGATGCCTTTAATTTCCTTTTGTTGTCTGATTGCTGAGGTTAGGACTTCTAGTACTATGTTGAATAGCAGTGGTGAAAATGGACATCCCTGCCTTGTTCCTGACCTTAGCGGAAAAGCTTTCAGTTTTTCTCCAATGAGAATGATATTTGCGGTGGGTTTTTCATAGATGGCTTTGATAATATTGAGGTATGTGCCTTCTATCCCTACACTTTGAAGAGTTTTGATCAGGAAGGGATGCTGTACTTTGTCAAATGCTTTTTCAGCATCTATTGAGAGTATCATCTGGTTCTTGTTCTTTCTTTTATTAATGTGTTGTATCACATTGATTGATTTGCGGATGTTGAACCAACCTTACAGCCCTGGAATAAATCCCACTTGGTCGTGGTGAATAATCCTTTTAATGTACCGTTGAATCCTATTGGCTAGTATTTTGGTGAGAATTTTTGCATCTGTGTTCATCAAGGATATTGGTCTGTAGTCCCCTTTTTAATGGGATCCTTGTCTGGTTTTGGGATCAAGGTGATGCTGGCCTCATAAAATGAGTTTGGAAGTTTTCCTTCCATTTCTATTTTTTGGAACAGTTTCAGGAGAATAGGAATTAATTCTTCTTTAAATGTTTGGTAGAATTCCCCCAGGAAGCCATCTGCCCTGGGCTTTTGTTTATTTGGAGATTCTTGATGACTGTTTCAATCTCCTTACTGGTTATGGGTCTGTTCAGGCTTTCTATTTCTTCCTGGTTCAGTTCTGGTAGTTTATATGTCTCTAGGAATGCATCCATTTCTTCCAGATTGTCAAATTTGTTGGCGTAGAGTTGCTCATAGTATGTTCTTATAATTGTCTGTATTTCTTGGGTGTTAGTTGTGATCTCTCCTCTTTCATTCATGATTTTACTTATTTGGGTCCTTTCTCTTTTCTTTTTGATAAGTCTGGCTAGGGTTTTATCAATCTTATTAATTCTTTCACGAACCAGATCCTGGTTTCATTGATTTGCTCTATTGTTCTTTTGGTTTCTATTTCATTGATTTCTGCTGTGATCTTTATGATTTCTCTTCTCCTGCTGGGTTTAGGGTTCCTTTCTTGTTCGTTCTCCAGCTCCTTTAGGTGTAGGGTTAGGTTGTGTACTTGAGACCTTTCTTGTTTCTTGAGAAAGGCTTGTACTGTTATATATTTTCCTCTCAGGACTGCCTTTGCTGTGTCCCACAGATTTTGAACCATTGTGTTTTCATTATCATTTTTTTCCATGATTTTTTAAATTCTTCTTCAATTTCCTGGTTGACTCATTCATTCTTTAAAAGGATGCTGTTTAGTCTCCATGTATTTGGGTTCTTTCCAAATTTCCTCTTGTGATTGAGTTCTAGCTTCAGAGCATTGTTGTCTGAAAATATGCAGGGAATGATCCCAATCTTTTGATACCGGTTGAGACCTGATTTAGGACCCAGGATGTGATCTATTCTGGAGAATGTTCCATGGGCACTAGAGAAGAATGTGTATTCTGTTGCTTTGGGATGAAATGTTCTGAATATATATATGATATCCATCTGGTCCAGTGTGTCATTTAAGGCCTTTATTTCCTTGTTGATCTTTTGCTTGGATGATCTGTCCATTTCAGTGAGGGGAGTGTTAAAGTCCCCTACTATTATTGTATTATTGTCAACGTGTTTCTTTGATTTTTTTATTAATTGGTTTATATAGTTGGCTACTCCCAAGTTAGGGGCATAGATATTTAAAATTGTTAGATCTTCTTGTTGGACAGATCCTTTGAGTATGATATAGTGTCCTTCCTCATCTCTTATTACAGTCTTTGGCTTAAAATCTAATTGATCTGATGTAAGTATTGCCACTCCTGCTTCTTCTGATATCTGTTAGCATGGTAAATTGTTTTCCACCCCCTCACTTTCAATCTGGAGGTGCATTCAGGTCTAAAATGAGTTTCTTGTAGGCAACATATGGATGGGTTTTGTTTTTTTATCCATTCTGATACCCTGTGTCTTTTGATTGGGGCATTTAACCCATTAACATTCAGGGTAACTATTGAGAGATATAAATTTAGTGCCATTGAATTGCCTGTAAGGTGACTGTTACTGTCTATTGTCTCTGTTCCTTTCTGATCTACTACTTTTAGGGTCTCTCTTTGCTTAGAGGACCCCTTTCAATATTTCCTGTAGAGGTGGTTTGGTGTTTGCAAATTCTTTCAGTTTTTGTTTGTCCTGGAAGCTTTTAATCTCTCCTTCTATTTTCAATGATAGCCTAGCTGGATCTAGTATTCTTGGCTGCATGTTTTTCTTGTTTAGTGCTCTGAATATATCATGCCAGCTCTTTCTGGCCTCCCAGGTCTCTGTGGATAAGTCTGCTGCCAATCTAATATTTTTTGCCATTGTATGTTACAGACTTCTTTTCCCGGGCTGCTTTCAGGATTTTCTCTTTGTCACTAAGACTTGTAAATTTTACTATTAGGTGATGGTGTGTGGACCTATTCTTATTGATTTTGAGGCGTGTTCTCTGCACCTCCTGGATTTTGATGCTTGTTCCCTTTGCCATATTAGGGAAATTCTCTCCAATAATTCTCTCCAATATGCCTTCTGCTCCCCTCTCTCTTTCTTCTTCTTCTGGAATCCCAATTATTTTAATGTTGTTTCATCTTATGGTGTCACTTATATCTCGAATTCTGCCCTCGTGGTCCAGTACCTGTTTGTCCCTTTTTTGCTCAGCTTCTTTATTCTCTGTCATTTGGTCTTCTATACCGTTAATTCTCTCTTCTGCCTCATTTATCCTAGCAGTGAGAGCCTCCATTTTTGATTGCACCTCATTAATAGCTTTTTCCACTTCAACTTGGTTAGATTTTAGTTCTTTTATTTCTCCAGAAAGGGCTTTTATATCTCCTGAGAAGATTTCTCTAATATATTCCATGTCTTTTTCGAACCCGGCTAGAACCTTGAGAATCGTCATTTTGAACTCTAGAGCTGACGTATTACCACGTGTCAATATTGATTAGGTCCGTAGCCTTCGGTAATGCCTCTTGTTCTTTTTTATTGTGGTGAATTTTTCCTCCTTAGCATTTTGTCCAGATAAGAGTATATGAAGGAGCAAGTAAAAAACTAAAAGAGTGGCAAAGACCCCAAGAAAATATGCTTAAGCAAATGAGAAGAGATCCCAAATCGTCGGGGGGAGAAAGCAGATAAAAAGAGGTTCAGAAAAAAAAAAAGAAACAATTAAAAAAAGAAAACGAAATAAGAATAAATATAAAAAAGAAAAAAACATATATATTAGATAAACTAGTTAATGTTAAAAAAGTAAAAGGTAGAAGTTAAAATAAAATTTAGCATAATAAGAAAAAAAATTGAAAAAAATATTAAATTAACTGCAAGACTAAAGAATCATGGGGAGAAAGCCATGAGTTCAGTGCTTTGCTTTTTCCTCCTCTGGAATTTTGCAGCTCTCCTTGGTATTGAACCTGTATTCCTTGGTAGGTGAACTTGGTCCTGGCTGGATTTCTTGTTGATCTTCTGGGGGAGGGGCCTGTTGTAGTGATTCTCAAGTGTCTTTGCCCCAGGTGGAATTGCACCGCCCTTACCAGGGGCCGGGCTGAGTAATCGACTTGGGTTTGCTTTCAGGAGCTTTTGTTCCCTGAGTGCTTTTCGTAGAGTTCTGGAGGACAGGAATGAAAATGGCGGCCTCCCAGTCTCTGGTCTGGAGGAGCCGAGAGCTCGGGACCCCAGTACTCAGTGCGCCCTCAGAGAATAGCGCCCAATTACTCCCTTCTCCCTGGCCTCCGGCCGCGCTCCGAGCTGACCTAGCCTGCGACCTGTTCAAGGTAACCCCGAGCTGAGAGCTCACTCCTCGGCCTTGTCTCTGTAGCCGGCTTCCCCATTCTAATACCTGCAAGCTCTGTGACACTCAGACACCCCCGATCCTTCTGTGACCCTGCGGGACCTGAGGCCACGCTGACCCTGCGTGGGCTTCACCCCGGTTTAGCCTCTGGAGTGATGTCCCTCAGAGGAACAGACTTTTAAAAGTCTTGATTTAGTGTTCCGTTGCTCCGCCGCTTGCCAGGAGCCGTCCCCTCCCCCTGCGGTCTATCTTCCCGTCGCTTTGGATTCACTTCTCTGCCAGTCCTACCTTTCAGAGAGTGGTTGATTTTCTGTTTCTAGAATTGCTGTTCTTCTTCTCTTCAATCTCCTGTTGGATTTGTAGGTGTTTGCAATCTTTAGAGAAGCTATCTAGCTGATCTGCTGCTACCTGATGTAGTCTCAGCCTGCTACTTCTCCGCCATCTTGACTCTTCCCCCTTCTGAACATTTTTATACATAAAACAAAATGAAGGCTTTTCTAAATTTGTCTTTTTGTATGATTCTTAGATCTTGTCATCAGTAAGTTTTAGTGATTATAACTTTTCCTTCAGCCATTCATCGCTTGTTATTAAGATCCCAAAAGATTCAGTAGTCCATAAATGACTAATAATCTATTGGGAGTATTTTGTAATCTCCAGAATTTGAGGAATGCTTCCTGGGAATATGAGTCAATGAAATTCTAATTTGCAGTATTATTAAGAAATTTTTATTCTAAACTCCCATTTAACTTTATGTTTATCAGAATCAACTTTCAAGATGATAATTCACCAATGGAAATAAATTACTGTTTATGTTTTCCATAACCATGAAACAAGAAAGTGACAGTAATTGCCATTTGAATTTTAAAAAGATTATGACACAGGTGTGCTCTGTGTGGTCATTACATACATGTAATTTTCCCTATTGTTAAAGGGAAAGTATTTTAGAATATTAGTATGAAAAATAATAGGAATTTAAATACTTTTGAAAGCCTTTAAAAACATGACCTCAGCATATATCTGATACATTTCCCTAACCATCACATTTGCAATAGAAATTTCATTATTTCATAATATTTTACAATAGTATTTAAACTTACACCCACTAACAAGGTGAATATTAGAAACAACATCTTCAGAGAAGTTTCTGTCGATTAAGAGGATCAACTTTCCCTTACCCTTATTTTCCTTCCTCTCTCTCTTTACTTCTCTGTCAACCTACATACCTATCTATTATATATGCCATATATACAGTATATATTTATTTACTTAACATTTTCATATCATTTGTATACTCTCCTAATTTTTACTTTTGCATTTCTGCTTTCTTATTACATTCTTACAAAAGCAAACCTATATAATTTCATTTCTTTACAAATTATCCAACAAAGAATTTAAATTGAATAAAATTATCATTTAATTTTCATTTTGTAGTAATATGTTAAATCTGTTTTTAAAAAAATGTAACCCATTTCATGGAAGGACAATGGTAAGAAGTGAGTGAGTGCTCATGGACACTCTTGTCTGTCCATAAGAAATAAGAAAAGCTAATTCTGTCTTGGACTTACAAACTGTGTAGAGCTCTTTACATCAACCTATGTATCAGGCTAAGCTGGAGATCAAAAAGCCAAAGTCAAATCCACTTACCTGGTATTGAGTTAGATTCACAATTACTGTTATCAACCAATTTTCTTAGTAATACCTTGGAGTCAAGGGGCTCATTAACTATAGGAACCAGGCTTGGGCACAATTTTTACATTCTCTGACACTTACAAGAGTCATTTTCTTGGATTTGGGTGAGGGAGGTAGAACCTGCTGTGAAAGAGGCAATAGAAAGATAGAGACAGTATGTAGATTTGCTGCTAAAGGAAAACTAAAGCATAAGAAACTCATGTATCATCATTTCCAAGATATTCTCTGGAGTCTACCTCTCACACTATTCTAGATTCTGAATTTGTCGTTTTCATGTCAGTAGAAAAGACCATCTTGGTATCAGTTGGAAGAGTCTGAACATAAATATGAAATCTATTAGGATAGCTTAATTTACTTTTATAGACCACTCTTTTCCCCCTCAAATATTCTTGTCAGAAATAGAGAAATCTTCAGTTAACCTATATTTTTAGAACATAAAGTAAATTTCCTCTTTTCTTTTACACTGAAACTGCTATTTTTTCTAAAAAACTAATATAAAATGGATGCAACCTCCTTCAAATGGCAAAGATAAATCTGACAGCAGATTTTGTCTTAAATTTCTATTTAATTTTTCAACATGTTTTAATCACATTTTATTGGTAAATTCATGGAGACATTTTAATAATGCTTTTAACTTTAAACATGTTTTCTTGAGACCCTTTAGTGGCTTAGTTGGTTAAGCATCTGCCTTCAGCTCAGGTCGTGATCCCAGGGTCCTGAGATTGACTCTTGCATTGGCTCTTTGCTCAGCAGGAAACCTGCCTCTCCCTCTGCCTCCTGCTCCCCCTGCTTGTGCTCTCTCTCTCTCTTTCTGACAAATACATAAAATCTCTAAGAATGTTTTCTTGGTGATACAGAAGAAATTTGAGAAATATTAATTGATGCATATTTTTATTTGACATAAAATATGTTACATATTTGTATGTGGTTTTTAGTAGCTTCTTACAGTATAGAAACCTGTATCTTTTCTATGAATGTATAAGCAGCTTTGCTTTGATGTGAGAAACAATGTAGATTATTGACATCTGAAATTTAGTTACACAGGATGAGATTGACTGTTTCCTATTTAGAAAACCAGTTAGGACTTGGTTTTTAGGCTAATAAGGAAAAGAGGCATTGATGATATATATATGCCGGTTTGAAAGAATGAATTGAGGTGTTTAAAGAATTTAGGTAGAGAAAGACAGAATTCTTCATTCAACTTTGTTTTCAGGGCTTTACTTTTTGCATGACCACATTCATTTATTTGAAGAGAAGACCATTCTTTGGACCATGTTTTTGAAGGCTTGCTTTACCTGCTGATTTCTTAGTGTATATATGAAAGGATTCAAGAGAGGAGCCACTGAGGTATTAAGCACAGCTACTCCTTTATTTGAAGTCACCCTTTCCCTTGCGGAAGGCTTAATGTACATGAAGATACAGCTACCATAGGAGAGGGAGACCACTATCATGTGGGAGGAACAGGTGGAAAAGGCTTTTTTCCTTTGACTCGTGGAAGGAATTCTCAGAATTGTCCGGATGATGTATGTGTAAGAGAGAATAACTAGTGTTAAGGTGACCATAAGTGTTACCACCGCTAAAAAAAATGCCATGAGTTCTAGAAAGCGAGTGTTTGTACAAGAAAGCTGTAGAATTGGAGAAGAGTCACAGATAAAATGATTGATTATATTGGAGTCACAGAAATCCAACTTCAGCAGCAGCATTACTGGTGGAAAGATGACCAAGAATCCTGCAAGCCATGAGCTAAAGACAAGAAGGAAGCACACTCTGCTGCTCATGATGGTCATGTAATGTAGAGGTTTGCAGATGGCCACGTAGCGGTCATAGGACATGGCAGCCAGAAGGTAAAACTCTGTCACCCCCAAGAAGATAAAGAAAAATAGCTGAGTCACACAACCGTTGTAGGTAATGGTTCTGTCCCTCGTCATGATAGTGACAAGGAATCTGGGAATGCAGACAGATGTGAATGATATTTCTAGGAATGAGAAGTTTTGAAGGAAGAAATACATTGGAATTTGCAGGTGAGGATCTGTAAGGGTGAGGGTGATAATGATCAGGTTCCCAGTCACGCTGAGCATGTAGGTAACAAGAAGAAATATGAAAAGTACAACCTGCCACTGTGGGTCATCTGTCAACCCGAGAAGAATAAACTCTGTCACTGTTGTGTGATTTCTCATTATTTTCCTTCTTTATGATGGTATTCTTTGTTTCAGCTGAAAAATAGATAAAAAAATAAGAAAGTTATGACATCAGAAAAGAAACACACACACACACACACACACACACACACAGGAATATAGACACACTTTAAAAAAAAAACCATTGCTGCCTTATGTTTTTAGAGAGAAATGATTTTGTGGTATGTAGAAACAAAATACTTATTAAAACTGACATATTATTATGTAATGTATCAATTAATTATTCCTATATTTCTTTCATTGTATTCTCATATATCTTATTATAAATCCTTGTCTTCTGAATGTTTTGATATATTCCTGAAAACAAAACAAAAAAAGAGACCTCTGAGATGAAAATCTAAAACTCAGAGCTTACTCCCAGCGTATTGCAAAATTTTGAAGATTTTTTTTTGCTGCTTTCTTCTTCATATATTTTTTAACATTTCGATTTTGAATACATATTTCTGTTTTCTTTTCCCATTCAACTTTTTGCAATCTACAGAGACCATTTGCCCATCTGGTAGAGTAATGTGCATCTGATAGCAGTATATAGATGTAGTAAACATTCAAGGTAAGCTTTTGGGAGGCAAAGATTATTTCATATTACTCTTCTTTTTTTTTACTTTTGGCTTTAACACAACTCTTGATGTTTTACAGGATTTGTTTAATGTTTTTCCTGTTTAAATTTCTTATTTTCTATAAAAGCTTTAGAAGTGCCATCATCTAAAATTATTTTAAGAAAGTTTTAACTCTCCAGACAGCATGGCTACATCTGTAATGTCTCAGTTGTTCTCTGTATCTTTCAGAGGTTTCAGAGCCTTCAAAAGGAATAATATTATTCACAATTAGCCAATTAACTTAATATATTAATGAACTTACTAAATTGTTTACCTACAAAGTTCCTGGGAAGGAATTATTCCTATTTTCCATCATCGTCCTCTTTTGGTCATAAGATTTGCATTTTTTGGGTTCTGCCTCAATATGATGGATGATAACCTTCAGTCTATAAAATTCATATTGTGCAAAACTAAAGCATAAAGCAGATCTGCTCAGTGTTAAGATATATGAAGTAAATTACTTTGACTCTTATACAAAAATGATTACAAGGTATTCTAATATTGATTATATTAAAAATAATTATTGAAAGATATTTAGATAAGAACACAAAATCATCATGTAGTCCTAAGGGTCACAAAATATTTATGTTTATAATGAACATAAATGTTGCATAAAACTCTTAAATTGTAATAGTTTTTAAAATGTCTTCATTTATATATTTCGTATAAATTGTGTGGCTTAAATTTATTCACATATACCATTGTGCATAATTGAGAGTACTTGAATAAAGCATAAATTTACCCTATTAAAGCAAAATTATTTCGGAAACTACTAAAGACATACTTACTTATTGGTATATATGACTGGTTTAGACAATGTCATTTCTAATGGCTTCTTTAATTTGTTTAAAGACAAGTGCTTTGAGATTTTTCAAAAGTCTTTGCAATTCGTTTCTTCTATGTCATCTTATATTTGTAACCAGATCCTCAAAACATTGATAATAAAGAATAATTCCAGGAACGCCTGTCAAACTTTTCATAAGTTTCATACGTCAACCCAAATTTCTCTAAGGATCTGAGGTCCCAAGATATCCTACGTGTTGCTACTTTAAGGGTTTAACTTGATATTTGAAATAAGTTATAGGTGAAATGAAGGCGAGTATAATATCTTCCCGTTTGGTGGGCAAGATGACATGATCTTAGTAATATTATTCAGACTAGCCATATTAATGCTCCTTTCACAATGGACTCAGGGGGATTAGCTGAAAGAATAAACAAAAGGTACCATGGAGATTGGTGTTCTCAAGACACCAGCATTAAACTATAGTCCAAATTAGTACACAATTTAGAGTAGAATATTTTGGTGATAGTGGCCTGAAATCAGAACAGAAAAATATAAAACAGGATTTAAATTTTTATAATAATCCATAACTTTACAAGGAGAAGAAACTTAATGGAGTAAGAGATAAGCAATTTTTCAATGGCAATAGATTTAAGTTGTGAATAGTGGGTTTTTCTCCAATCTTAGGGAAATATTAAGAATTCACTGTGATGATTTAGACTGGGGCTGAGGTCTCTATTACTCTACACCATAAGAGATGTCAGGTTTGTCTTTAAGGTTTTATATCTTTTCACTGAATGATGACATAGAAAACCTGACCATGATTAAATCATTCCATTTACTCATTCTATGTTATTTTATATAGAATATATAAATATATATATATTTTATATACTCAATTCTATATTATTTTAGAAATCTCAGATTCCTTTTCTCATGTCCAATACAAGCAATATTTCCTTCATCCCATGCATCATTTTTTTTTAATTTAATTGTTCTTTTATTTTTTTTAAATTTTTTATAAACATATATTTATTTTTTCCCCAGGGGTACAGGTCTGTGAATCTCCAGGTTTACACACTTCACAGCACCCACCATAGCACATACCCTCCCCAATGTCCATAACCCCACCCCCCTCTCCCAACCCCCCTCCCCCCCAGCAACCCTCAGTTTGTTTTGTGAGATTAAGAGTCACTTATGGTTTGTCTCCCTCCCAATCCCAACTTGTTTCATTTTATTTCTAAAGCCATCTATACTATCCCATTTACATTCATTATTTGAGACCTATATTTAGTTGCTATTTAATCCTGGAATTCCATAAGTCATATAAATAGTTTACATTCAGTGAAATTTGGGATTATTTGATGATCTTAAAATGTCAGGCACTTCCTGAAGAAAGATTTTAAGATATTGCTGTGTGTTTTTTGAGACATGAATTTATTCAAGGTATATGACTAAGGAATACAGAGTGCCCATTGAAGGAGAGTGTTAGAGCAGCTATTTTAAACTCAAAATATTTAATCTATTCATGATAAAAGTCAAGAACTTGAATGTGTCATAAATATGCTCATGTTTCATTACAAACATTGTCACAATAATATTTATATGATGTTTATGTGTGGGCCAAAAATTTTTTAAAGATTTTATTTATTTATTTGTCAGAAAGAGCACAAGCAGGGGGAGCAGCAGAGGGAGAAGGAGAAGCAGGCTCCCTTTTGAGCAAGGTGCTCTGTGTGAGACACCATCCCAGGGCCTGGGATCATGACCTGAGCTGAAAGCAGACATGTAATGGACTGAGCCACCCAGGTGTCTGTGTGGGCCAATAATATTTAAAATTATACATTATGGGGAAACTCTTATTACATCCAGAGACCTGGAAAATTGCTTTAATGTGTATGACCGCATTTTCACTTGATTATGAACTTTCCCTCTACTCTTTTAGATTCTTGGCTGACACCATGTTGTAACAAAGACAGATTAACAGGAGAAAAATAAACAGAAGTTTAATAGCACGAACACCTCCTGTACACAGGGGAGAGATCCAGGAAAACTGAGTAACATGCCAAAATGGCCCAAGGCCACCACCTTAAATAATATCTTCCCCTAAAGCTAAAGGAAGATGTTGTGGGGTGGAGAGATAGCCAGTTACAGGAAGTAATCAGGGGAAAGAACAGTGAAGGAGGGTATAGTTGTCATGCAGATTTGAGTAGCCACCTTCTCCTTTGAAAAGAGTCTCTAAATATTTGATCATCCTCCACTTTGCTGTACAGAGAGGGAGACAACCTTAAAAATGGAGCTTCCTCATATAAAAGTGTCTTTTTTTTAATGATATAGGAAACGTTTATATTCATCAGGATAATATATTAAACATATGGTGTGATTTACAAAATGTCTACGAAAAGTGAACAACAATCTGTAGATAGGAGAAAGAACAGAAGAAAAATACATTAGAAAGTTGGCAAGTTTTTTTTTTTTATTTTGGGTGGTGGTACTGAGTAATTTTTTTCTCGTTCTTTAAATATTCTCTCTCTCTCTCTCTTTTTCTTTTTACAGTAGCTAACTGAACATAAATAAATAAATGTGTCTTCCAAAAAAGTAACTTCTCAGTTTTTAGAGCTTTCCCTTTGTTACTTTTTAAGAGTAACCAGCTCAAAATAATCCTATGCCAAAAAGGCATATTTTGGAATGTTATTCTGCTCCCCTTCAGTTACCTCTGCAAAGATCCTATTTCCAAATAAGGTCATTTCTGTAGTTTCCAGGTAGAGATGAATTTTGAAGCATACTATGCAAAGCAGTACAGTACCCAAACAGATACTTCTTTTTTTTTTTTTAAAGCTTTTATTTATTTATTTCAGAGAGAGAGAGAGAGAGAAAGTTCAAGCAGGAGGAGAGGCAGAGAGAGAGAAGGAGAGAAGCAGTCTCCCCGCTGAGTAGGCAGCAAGGTAGAGGCTCAATCCCATGACCCTGAGATCATGACCTGAGCTGAATGCAGAGGCTTAACCTAACTGGGCCAGGTTTGGTGGCCAGGTGCCACCAAACAAATACTTCTAATAACAATTTTAAACAAAAACATATTTCCAGTGAACATAATAACTTATTTACTTTCAATTTTTTTAGTAGAATCTGCTTTTATATCAATATCTTCAATAATAGATTGTAGGACAATGTATAAAGGTTGACAGAATATAAGTAATAAATCTGTTAAATTAAGAATAATCATATAAATAATGACATAACAATCTTTTATGCATTAAAGACAAATCCATCAAAGACTGAAGATTGTGTTAAGTCTATGGTATGCCATATCAGTTTACTAATGATAAGACTTGTTTATATTTTAGCTTTAGTTTACTTTAAATTCACACCTGAGACCATATTTTTTACCTCAGTGATAGACGTGGTACTATTTGGCAATTACTTATCCAGTATGCAAAATTAAAAAAAATGAATATCTAGTATTTGCCTTCATTTTATAAAGTTGAAAATGAAATGAAAAAATGAATAAATGAAAATTAATGAGTATATATAAAATTATAAATAAGCAAAAGACAGGTAAAAAAAGATGGTCAGATTTATAGATGGCATATTAATAAACTTCTTTCTGCTTGTGTGATTTACCTTGTTCATTGTATCTTTTGTTGTAAACAAAGCAATGCTTCTTAGTATGTCCTAAGAGCTTCTCCCCAAGTCAGAAAAAAAAGATGTCTTAAATGATATTTTCTTAATTTTATCATTATGTAGTGTATATATATATACATTTACATTTGTTTTTCTTCAGTCAGCACCTTGCTTGGCTATTTATGGTGACCTAAACCTCATTTCTGAGAAACCAAAATGTTTTGCCTACATGAATGCTTCCTGTATCTCTCATGTACGTTCCATTTTAATTTACCCTTTAAATAGTGATGCTAGTAAGACCCCTGCAGATATTTGGCACCTAGACATTTTCCACAAACCCCAGTTATTGGGTTATTACTCATAATTTTCATGAATGACCAGAATTTATCATCATAGCTATTTTATGTTTGTCATTTCTAGATGATATAGTACCTAGTAATATGTATACATGTCACTGCCTCACTTCTTTTACTCTCAAATGAGTTCATTTTCAGAACCAATTTTCTTTAGGTCATTGTGACTTGGGATAAAATATTTAGTACCCTACAGATGGTATTTCAGGAAGAAGCCTTGTGGGAAACAGAGGCAAATACATATTCAGAAAAAGTTTTTCTCCCAGTGAGTACAAATTGGAGTCCCCTCAATGAAGAAAGGGGTGTAAACTTATCAATTTTCTGTCAGGTAGCTGGTTGTTTCCTCTAGCATATGAGCTATATCAAAAGCTCAGCATGATCCTGGGTACTGGCAGGTTTGACATCCAGGTAACTTTTACATAAATTTAGTCATTGCCTTCATGGCTGTATTTTTCATTAACTTAGTAATCAAGTATTCAAAGAAATGGTTCAGGAAAAGTGAATGGCTTTCATAAAATGGGTCATCTTATCCTCTTGATTATTATAAATCTTTTCAGATGAGTTTTTGTTGAAAAGTCACATGGCACACAAACACCTAAATATTCTGGTTCCATTATGAGAGTCTCATTCAAGTACCAATTTCCTAACTCTCTTTGTTTTGATACTCCAATATTTCTTCTAAGTCTCTTGCTACCCAATATACCATCAACTAATGTTAATGAAACAGTACAAAATCTTAACATCTGATTATCTGTAAGCTTCTGGAAATGATTCTACTGGAAAAACATCCTATCCTGTGATTTAGGGCTATTCCTGAATGAGATTCATTGACTCAGTAGATTATTTATTGCATTTATATTATATGATGCAGAATTGTCTGTCAACCAGTTTCAGTTTTTCTTCTTCTGGTAACTAGCCATTATAAATTGACAATGAAATTCATTGTATGTATGTTGTGAACCTGCAGGGTCTTTCTTAAATTTTAACAGAACACTTTCTGCTGCACAGAAAATGCTCTTTTTCTGGAAATTGATTCAAGTTTGCATTGGATGAAAGTTTGTGATTAACCATAGTAATTCAGGTCAGGCTTTCATAAGACATTATGTTTATTGTGGTTGCTGCTGTTGTTACTGAATAAGAATTACCTCAGTGGGTTGGCCATTTATTTCTCTCCTAGACTTTCATGAAGAATCTCCTATAGGAAGGTCAATTTTGTCAATTATCATTTTTGTTACCAATCTAGACATCCTTGGGTGTTGGATAATAGCTTGCTTACATCATTTGAAGATTTAAGGGAGACATTAGTGGGGATGCTCAATTGCTCCTTCACTAAGATTACCTCCCACTTTAGTCATTACCTCTTCTTTCATTTTTCCTGTTTTTTTTTTAATATTTTTTTAAGATTTTATTTATTTTAGAGAGGAAGAGAGAGAACATGAGCTGGGAAGGACAGAGGGAGAGGAAGAGAATCCTTAAGCAGACTCCCTGCTGAGTGTGGAACATGACAGGATGCTTGATCTCATGGCCTTGAGATCATGACCACAGCTGAAATCAAGATTCAAATGTGCGACAGACTGAGGCACCTATGTGCTCCTTTACTCAGTTTTTAATTTTTTAATTGTTTAGATTTTATTTATTTGAGAGAGAGAAAGTGAGAGTGAGAGAGAGCATGAGATGGAAGAAGGTCAGAGGGAGAAGCAGACTCCCCATGGAGCTGGAACCCAATGTGGGACTTGATCCAAGGACTCCAGGATCATGACCTGAGTCGAAGGCAGTTGCCCAGCCAACTGAGCCACCTAGGTGCCCTCCTCAGTTTTTTAAAAAAGAAAGTCATTGTATTTGTTTCAACTCTTGGTGTCTTAAGGAATAGAGTTTGGAGGTCAGTGAATAGCTTAAACATGTTGAATGCTTTCCAAACTATATCATCAATCTATTGATTATAATTATATTAAGGAATTTATAATATTTCAACTTTTTTGTTATACGTTAACTCAGAATTATCAGTTCAGCGATCTCCTGAGAATCCACTGGAACTTCTTCTTTTTTTTTCTTTTTAAAGATTTTATTTATTTATTTGACAGAGATCACAAATTGGCAGAGACGGAAGCCGGGGTGGGGAGAAGCAAGGTCCCCACTGAGCAGAGAGCCTGATTCAGGGATCAATCCCAGGACCCTGGGATCATGACTGAGCCAAAGGCAGAGGCTTTAAGCCACTGAGCCACCCAGGTGCCCCTCCACTGGAACTTCTATCTATTTAAGGTGGCTTAGGAAACCCAGAATTTCTGATAGAGCCACTTATTTCAATGAATTTGGAATAATGTAAAATTATGTTTCTTCTCTGCTGGATATGTGCCATGAGAATCCATCCAAACATAAGTTCCCATATTTAATTTTGATAAATTATCAAAATCAGGTAAAATTTTTCAATGTAATTATGCCTTCTCCTGAGTTTGTACTTGCTTACCACTTCCTGGTAAGGCTAGATTCTGTACATATTATAGGTCAGAAAATAGGAATGGTGACTGTACACATAAGGAAAAATTTAAAGCTAATTCCTTCGTGTGTGGTAACTACAGAGGTTCTATAGTTTCACGAAGCAGAGGAAGATAAATATGGTTCCTTCTGTTGGCAAGGAAGTCTACATGGTGCTTTCACTTTCAGGTACTCTGAGTCATCTGAATCCACAGAGATACCTTCATTCCATTGATCAGTTCCCATTCTTTCCCATTCAGTGTCCTAGCATTCACATAAGACATGTGAAGAAGTTATGAATTAAATCAGCTTTATAACTAAGGAACCTGTAGGATAAGGATTTAATACTGGCTATATCATCTCTTCAGTTATGACATAATTGAAACTTTAAAGTTACATTTTCTTTTTTTAAGCTGTCTCATGTATTTGGAAGCAGCTAGCTCCTAAATAAGTGTCGTATTCATTGTTCAGTTTTATTCAGCCTTGCTTTTAGTAGGCTTTTAATACTAGATGAACTCTCCCTTATAAATGTGTCCATGTAGACTATCAGTGTTTATGTGTCTAATGGAATCATTGCTGATTTCAGACAAAACTGGGTTAATAAATTGGTTCCAGATTCTTATTGGTTTAAGAGTCTGTTCCTGGGGGGCACATGGGTGGCTCAGTGGGTTAAGCCTCTGCCTTCGGCTCAGGTCATGGTCTCAGGGTCCTGGGATCGAGCCCCGCATCGGGCTCTCTGCTCATCCAGGGAGCCTGCTTCCTCCTCTCTCTCTGCCTGCCCCTCTGCCTATTTATGATCTCTGCCTGTCAAATAAATAAATAAAAATCATAAAAAAAAAGAGTCTGTTCCTGGGATAGGTTCTCTATATATCAACTACAATTGCAGAGAGCAGGATTTAAGGAAGCTAATTAAAAATAAATCTATTTAGTATCAAGTAATTGTTGGTTTAAGGAATTATCAAGAGAGTAAAGGCAGATTTTTTAAAAGTATTTTTGTTAATTCTTTGTCTGAGAGAGAGAAAAAGAGCACAAGCAGGGAAAGCAGCAGGCAGAGGGGGAAGCAGGACCCCACTGAGCAAGAAGCCTGATGTGGAACTCGATCCCAGGGCTCTGGGACAATGACCTGAGCCAAAAGCAGGCACTTAACTGCCTGAGCCATCCAGGCATCCCTGAAGGCAGATTTTAGGATGAGCTTCATGGAATGACCTCAAAACTGCTTCACAAAATTAAGTCCCCATGATAACTCTTTCTCAGGAATCTAGTGCTATTGCTATAAAATTTAGGGTCATTTGAATCTGCTATGATCTACACCAGCAATGTAGATGCTTAACTATAACAATTTTTTTTAGATTTTATTTATTTATTAGAGAGAGAGAACACGAGAGGGGAGAAAGTCAGAGGGAGAAGCAGACTCCCCATGGAGCTGGGAGCCGGATGTGGGACTCAATCCTGGGACTCCAGGATCATGACCTGAGCTGAAGGCAGTCGCTTAACCAAATGAGTCACCCAGGTGCCCCTGTAACAATGTATAAAGTTTGTATCTTTTATGAAGTTATCTGATTGGCAGAACTAAAGTGATATTTAGAATCCTAGCTTCAAAGATAACTGAAAATGTAGCCTTTGCAGTCCTTGCATATAGATAGACATATGTGATGGAATTTAGAAGATGCAAAATGTATAAGTTCATAATAAAACAGTAATAGAGTAATGAAATGTAAAAGAGTCATCTAAATTACTCATCAATAAATGAAGTAAGCATTATTGTCATCCTCAATTTACAGATGAAGGAATACCACATAAAGTACTCTACAAGGACAGTTGTCCTACAGACACTGTTGTGATGCATAAAGGCAAATTATTTTTGAGTAAATTGCATGTTGCTGGCTTTATGACATTTAGTTAAAACTAACATTACTTAAGATAATAGTAATAGTTTTAATTTATTAAGCCCTGGGAGGTACTAGGCAAGTTTGTTAGCCATGTCTGAATAAATATTTAAACTACCCTCTGAGGTAATTCCCATTATTCTCCTTAATTTTTATATCAGTAAGTGACTCACTGAGAGTTTCACTAATTTTTCCAAGATTGCACAAATGGAGACTTAGTGGAGTGAATAATGGAGTATATGAGCTGCTCCTGAGACCTGAGGGAATCCATGTCAAGAAAGCCACTGATGTGCTAAGTGAATAATATTGTTGAGTACCATTGTGATTTTCACTATTGTCTGTATGAAAACATCTCAAGTTAAGAAAACATTAAAAGTGTGATACCCATGGAAGTCTAACCATAGGGTTCCAGCTGGTACCATGATTAAAAGATATAATTTTGCCCTGTTTGTGTTCCCAGTGGAGATCCTGGGAGGTAGACCTAAAAAGAAAAGAGAGTTTCTGCCTGTTGAGTAATGAGTTTAAGAGGAGCTGCTATTCAACAACTGTATTGTTGAAGGCGTATAGTGATTTCTGTCCACGGTTTTGAAAAACAAGGCATCCTAGAAAACTGAGTCATAAAAAAATTATTCAAACAGGATATCAGAGCAGAGCAATGATAATTTTAAGGCAGGAGGTATTAATAGTTTATATAGGAATAGGCTTTTTGAGACCTCCATCCTTTTGTTGATTAACAAATATTTTAGTAAATGACGGCACTATGGTAAGCCCTTTGGTAGGCAATAATGAACAAAGTATCCCATTTTCTATAAAACATTCATAGTCTGTGAAGATCTAGCATCAAGAAAGATGACATTCTAGTATATGGTGAAAATTTCTAATCATATTGATAAACATACTGTATCATGAGGCTCATGTAATCCTATTTGACTATGAGTTACAGCAATACAAAGCCAATTTTATAGATGGAGCAAAGAGGGCAATGCGAATTTGAGGACTTTAGCACTGGAGATCTACCATCAGACAGAGTGGTATAGGGCATGATGAACACCAAAGAGATCTGATTATTTAAGTATACAAAGACTTACTGTGACTCAAATAGACTGATGGAGAACGACTAAGTTTTATCTATCAGTGAGAGAATCAGTTGTTAATCCCATAATCTATGATTATGGCTGCGGTTGTTGTTGTGGATAACTCAGTGCTCAATCCAAAAATGACAGAAACTCTTTCCAATGAGAAATGATATTATCATACAGGCATATGTTATATCTGAGAAGTGTGATGCCTTTTTGGCTTCAGAATCTCTGATCAAGCAGATTCCACAAGTTTTGGGTCCAGGCCTGAATAAAGTTGGCAATTTCCCTTCCATGCTGACCCACAATGAGAACATGGGGGGTCAAAGTGGATAAAGTGAAGTCCACAGTCCAATTCCAGATGAAGAAGTTGCTATGTCTGGCAGTGGCTGTTGGCTACATGAAAATGGCAGGTGATGAGCTTGTGTGCAACACCCACTTAGCTGTCAACTTCCAGGTGTTGTTGATCAAGAAGAATCGGCAGGAGGTCTGCGCTTTATGCAACAAAAGCCTCATGGACAAGCCCCAGCACCTGTACTAAGGCATACCTCGATAAACCCTTGTGCTAACATTAGAAAAAAAAGAAAGGAATATATACTATCCATATGAGGAACACTAGTATTGGTTTTATAGCATAACTTTTTTCTGTGCATAATAAATTGAATCAAGAAAATCAGCTTTTCATAGAAAGCATAAAAGAGAAGTAATGACTACTTGCTGTTTTCTGTTTCTAACCACCCAATTCCCATTCACTTTGCTCACTTTTACAGCTGCTATTTGCAATCATTATTCTTTTTGCCCAGGATATCCATTTAATTATATTTCTTACCTTTACTCAGAATTCTTACTGCATTGTTGGAAATGTTGTGAGCAGTCCTATATTTTATATTCATATGGACCTGGGCATATGTTTTTATAAAAGATTAATTCCATACTGAAAAGTCTACTTTTTTTATTCAGTGTAAGAGTATTCATTGTTTTTGCACCACACCCAGTGTTCCATGCAATCCGTGCCCTCTCCAATACCCACCACCTGGTTCCCCCAACCTCCCACCCCCCGCCCCTTCAAAACCCTCAGATTGTTTTTCAGAGTCCATAGTCTCTCATGGTTCACCTACCCTTCCAATTTCCCTCAAATCCCTTCTCCTCTCTAACTCCCCTTGTCCTCCATGCTATTTGTCTACCTTTTTATCTGTTGCTCAAAATCTTATAAGGTGGAAATGATCTGTTCTATTAATCCAAATGGCTAGTGCATGTCTGCAATGTAGTTGCTTTGAAAGTCTTTTCAGAAATAACATCTGAATGATTTTCACTATAAGAATTAGGAAGAAATTAAAAGAGACCCTTAATCTCAGGATACAAACTGAGGTTTGCTGGGGAGTGGGGAGGGAGGTGAAGGGTGGCTGGGTGATGGATATTGGGGAGGGTATGTGCTATGGTGAGTCCTGTGAATTGTGTTAGACTGATGATTCACAGACCTGTACCCCTGAAGCAAATAATGCATTATATGTTTAAAAAAATGCAACAGCAAAGGCAAAGGAAGACAATTTGGAGAGCTAGAAAAAGCTTTTCATCATTTGCTCCTGTAAAGCATTAAAAAGTACAATAGGTAAGAAAAAAAAGAAGGAGGAAGAAATTATATTTGTTAGTTTTCCTAATCTGTAAGCTGTTAATATCCACATAATAGGTATTAAATATTGTTATTGGTTTTTCTTTTAGTTTACCTAGTTTGTGCATGGACTTAATTTGTCAAATATATCTCAGTGTTTCCTAATGTAAATTTTAAATGCCTGAAAAAGTCTTAGAAATCTTGACCATGGTCATTGATATAAATTCCTTCAAAATAGATCTGAGATAGTAATAGATACGGTGTGGTACCAGGTTAACTGAGTGTAGATGAATGAATGATCCACAATGCCATTTGAGGGTAAAGGGAACCTTGCTGGAGAGTCTTGGAGAGTATCATATCCTATTCTCAAAAACTCTTCTTACTGGGGGACCTGGGTGGCTCCATCGCTAAGTGTCTGCTTTCCACTCAGGTCATGATCCCAGGGTCCTGAGATCGAGCCCTCCATCCAGCCCCACATCGTACTCCTTGCTTGGTGGGAAGCCTGCTTCTCCTTCTCCCATTCCCTTTTTGTGTTCCCTCTCTCACTGCGTCTCTCTCTGTCAAATAAATAAATAAACATTTTTTAAAAATCCCATATTACTGAGGAAATAGTATAACTTTTTTATAAAAACATATGTGATTATGACCAAGAAATAAAATAAAGGTGAAAACTGAGATAACAGCCAAAGCAGACAAGGTTTGTCTTATGCATGTGACTTTAGGGTTAAAAAGAATCAACATTTAGCAATTATAGTGAGAATGACACTAATTGTGCTAAGGCAGGAAAACTGACATTTTCTTTGACAATGATAACACTACCTGGCCGATAGGCTTCTCATGCTTAAGTTACTGCATTGATCAAATTAAATTTTAATTTCATGTACTTTCTCTCCCCCACTAGAATCTGAGATAAGTTAGAGCAAGAATCCTCCTTCTCATCACTGATCCCCAAAGCTTGCCATAAGTAAGAAAAGCCTGAATGAGTTCATTAAACATTACAAAGTCCTTTAATGTAACAATCCTAATATTGAACATGAGCTTTTATTCATAATTTATTCAAGTGAAAGTCAGGGTGAAGATGAAAGTAACCCAACTAGTCTGGGTTTTGTGGTGAAAGGGAAGTGACTGAAATGCCAGTTCTGAAAGCTGCAATCTCTGTACATTGAAATTTCAACCTCAATTGCATCATGTTCATTCACCTATAAATCGGAAGCAATAATGTTCACTTTCTAAGAAGTTTTGTAAAATAAATACTGCATGTGATTTGCTTAATACAGAGTAGAGCGTGTAGAATATTATCAGTAGATGTTATATCTTTTCCGTACTTCCCAAAACCCTAAGGTCGGTTCTAGATGCCACAAATAAAGCTCGGTTCTCCAGAAAGGTGAACTTCCAGTGGTTTATCATAGTTTCATCCATTTTATATGTTTGGTGTATTTTTATATTGTTTTGTTCTTTGCTTATTTTTTAATTTTTGGAGGCATTTGATCTGCCTAAGGAAAAGTACTTCTGACTAAGAGAGATGAGTAATGAATAGCACCCCATAAAGTTGTTGGCAGGATTAAATGAGTCAAGACAAAGAAAACAATAGCTCTAGAAGGTAGGAATTGCTGAAAATTTTTATGTTTCTTCTACCCCCTTCTACCTCCTTTCTCTTCCTCCTCATTAGCATCTTAATTATGATAAATGGTGTAAATATTTTTTAGTATGTATGAGTCTCTAATCTTTTAATATTTTAAAGTAGATATTTATATTTTATTCCCAGTCCTCTGGTGATTGTGTTTACTTGATTTCATGGAAATGACAAAGAGAATCAGAGTTTTCTAATACCATTCATTTCTATTACTGGGTAAGAATGAAAAGTTCAGAAATCCACATCAATCCTGACACTCTTTCCATCAAACTAAATGCCCAGTGTCTCTTCAAAGGAAACCACTATCATTCAGAATCATAATCATAACCCAGATGTTTTACTGCATTGAAAAAAAAACACTTGATATTACAGAAAATTCTGAAACAATATTCAGTTCATCAAATGTATTGAGGGCAATGATTAGGAACTTTAATATGGGAGTGGAAACAAGGGAAAATACATAACTCTAGTAAAGGAAAGGGAATTTTGAGAAAGTGTGATAATAGTATTTACAAGAACATCATCCTTTTAATGCTCCTAATACTTTCATTTACTGGAGAAAAACATAACCTTTTGGATAGTATCCTTAAAGGCTTGCTTTACTTGCTGGTTCCTGAGGGTATATATAAAAGGATTCATCATAGGAGCGACAGAAGTATTCAGAATAGCCACTCCTTTGGTCAATGATGCCTTTTCTTTTGCAGAAGGGTTGGCATACATGAATATGCAGCTTCCATAAGAGATGGAAATGACAATCATGTGTGAGGAACATGTAGAAAATGCCTTTTTTCTCTGACTGGCAGAGGGCAGGTTCAGAATTGTTCTAATGATGAACATGTAGGACAAAATTATTAGTGCCAAAGTGAAAAGCAGAATCACTATGGCAGAGTAAAAACCGATCACTTCTAAGAGCCATGTGTCTGAGCAAGATAATTGCAAGAGGGGAAAATAATCACAAGCAAAGTGATCAATGACATTGGAACCACAGTAATCTAACTGGAGAAAAAGAATAACTGGTGGGAAGATATTTAAAAATCCTGCCAGCCAAGAGCAAAAGACAAGTAAATTGCAGACTCTTTTGTTCATGATGGTTGTATAATGCAAGGGTTTACAGATGGCAACATAGCGGTCATAGGACATGGCAGTTAGAAGGTAAAACTCAGTTATTCCCATGAAGATTAAGAAAAATAACTGAGCTGTACAATTATTGTATGAGATCATCTTGTCTCTGGTGATAATTGTGCCCAGAAATCTAGGAATACAGACAGTTGTAAAGGATATTTCTAATACAGAGAAGTTCCTGAGGAAGAAATACATGGGGGTCTGTAGATGGGAGTCAACCAAGGTGAGAGTGATGATGGTCAAATTACCAGTGACACTTAATATATATGTGATAATTAAAAAGAGAAAAATCATAATCTGAAGCTCTGGGTCATCTGATAGCCCTAGAAGAATGAATTCTGTGGGTACTGTGCGGTTTTTCATTGCCGATCCTTTCATCCCCCCTTTAGAGCAGAAACTGTGTGTTCCCCTATAGGACATAAAAATTTAAAACAAGATTGAGGTTAGAGTACCGAATCTTAAAAATATCCACAGTGATGAATAATCTATGAAACCCAAAAACAAATGTTTTCCTTCAGCAACTCTCCAATTTCTACTGGACCTCACAATCAAGTAATACATATTATTTGAAGTTAAATACTGATTTCTTTTTGTTGAAAATGCACTGTCACGCACCATGGATAAAGAAAAATCTTGTGCTAACATTTAAGCAGAAGCTATTTATTCTAATTTTCTTTAAATATTAAGATTCTAATTATTCTTGAAAATATCTAGCTCCTTTTTAAAAAATCATGAAGATATTCTAATTGATATTTTTCTTTTCCTCAATATTATAAAAACTAGTCTGGATTATGGATAATAATCCATAGATAATCTATGGATAGATTATCCATCTAAATACAGGGTTTCAAATCTCACAGGGTTTATTTAGGCCTGCCTCCACAATTTGAGACCTATATAGTTTAGGAAATTTCACAAAGTTGCAAAATTAGTCATCTAATTTGTGAGTAATCATCTCAAAGTACAACATGCATGTTTATGCATGGGAATGTTTTGTTGACATTCTTTCATGAATTAATTTAAGAGTTTGGTTGATGCTGTCACACTCTTATATATATTTTTTTGCCTTGTTGATAGATAGGCTAGAAGGACAATAAGGTAACATTCTATTACTAAATTAAATAGTTGCCTAGAAGTAGTTGAATTCACTCAATGCATAATCATTTTCTTTTCTTTTCCTTTTTTTTTTTTATAATACTGCTATGGAAAATGAACAAGTAGATGGTCAAAATAATATCAACTGGGAAGCAGATATTTTTTCTAATAGGGAATTTTAATAATAATCTTGTGTATGTAACAGAATACATTTTCAAATTAGAAAAAAACTGAACAATCCAAGATTAATTTCTGTGTTCCTGCTTTAGGATTTTATTAAGAGTCTCTTGGTAGTAAGCAATTATTTAATTTTTAATATTGAAATGGTTGTAAATCCACAAACATATATGCAAACATGATTTTAAAACATTTAAGTAAAATGAAGATTCCATATGTTATATTGAAGAATAAAAAATTTACTTACTTCCTGATTCTTCTTGATGACCTAGTCTCAAATTTTATCATCTGATTTGCTTAAATATTTACACGGTGTCAGAGCTGGTAAATCGAGTTAGCAAAATATTTGGTTTCTACTGTGCTCTCAAAACAAGTGTGTTGATTTAACTTTTTCATGGTTCTTAGGGATTATAATTCTCTTCGATTCATGATATCCGTCATTCCTGATACTATAAAATGCTGACAACTTTTTATTATAATTCAACTCATTCTTGCTTTTCATCTATCAAACTCCACATACAAATTCAGTTACACCTAGATTGACTACTACTTTTCCATTTGCCTCTTTTCATATACTACAAAACACTTATTTATCCAGTCATTTTTCTTTCTATTCATGCAAACATTTAAAATAAATATTTTGTAATTCTATGATTATACATCTGTAAAACCTAAGTAATATTTTCCTCAAGTTCATGGACTGCTATATTTTCCTGAAAACAGTTTTGAGAAACAGAATATATGAAATGTTCTTCTCTATGTCTGACATACAAATGGAACTGGACTTATTTTATCTGTGTCTTTTTGTTGGCCTGGGGGAATTCATTAAGTAAATAGAATGCCAAGGAGAAGAATCATTAAAGACAGAGGTGAATCATTTTTATAAATATTGATTAAGAAGTACAAAAAGCAAAATGATTCAGGTAAATAGACAAATATACAAACAGCGAGATCCTAAGTATGTGAAAGCTTGATTTAGAATTTCACACCTCTATTGCTTCTCGACCTTTTGGCTAAGATCAAGTGTAGAATTTCACTCTTCTGTGATTGCATAGGAATCCACATTTTTTTTTTCAGAAACTGGACTTGTCTTCAGTAGAATTAGTGTGCTGATATCTTTTGAATTTTGGCAACCTAGAGAAAAATTCTTTATCAGGATGAAATGGTGGAAAACATTGCTGTGGATTTGTAGTATGACCGATTGTCTTCTGAAATGGACAACCTCTTAAAGACTGATGAGGAGGTTTATTCCTCTACTGACCCTTTGAATTTAGGGAAGCCATTCCCAAGCCCCTCCCTAATGTGGCTTTTATTGCCTTTTGACTACTTTCTTCACTGTGTTATTTACTTCCATTAAACAGTTACTTATATTCGTGCATATGACATCTTCTCATGTTGAGAATATTTATAAATCAATAAAATAAATATCTGGAAAGCTGGCATTGGATATTTTGAACTTGTTTAATCCTCAATTCCTTCAATGAGAGATGTCATTTTTATTCCTAGAAGTGTAATATAGTATAGAAATATAGAGGTGCCTCGGTGGCTCAGTGGCTTGGGCCTCTACCTTCAGTTCAGGTCATGATCTCAGGGTCCTGGGATCAAGCCCCATATCAGGCTCTCTGCTCAGCAGGGAGCCTGCTTCCTGCCCCCCCTCTGCCTGCCTCTCTGCCTACTTGTGATCTCTGTCTCTGTGTCAAATAAATAAATAAAATAAAAAATAAATACATATGAATACCATATGTACACATATGTGTAATATAATTTTATATTTAACAAGTTATCTTTATTTTCTTTGCAGTTATAAATGTGGACATAAAACATGTGTGCATTTAATACCAGTAGTGCGGATTAACACTATTTGTGGGGGGGCGGGGTGTGGATTATTTACAATATTGAAAGATGAGAGTATTTGGAAATGAGACAAAAGAAAGAAGCTTGAAAGGATGAACAAACCACTGGCTCACACATAGGACAATACATAGATGCTGAGATGTGTAGAATTTATAACTGCTACACATTAAAAAAGGCATTGAAAATATTTATTCAAGATATTTCAGTGGAGATAGTGAAACTGCTTCTCTTATGAAAATTCTATTCCTTTGCTTTTAGTTTTGTATCCAAATAGCAATTCTTTTTATATTTTATTCAGAGCTTTTATTGATTACCAGGCACTGACCATAAAATTATCTCATTTTTTTCAAACAAGCAGACAAACAAAACCATCTGAGGTCAGTGCTATTATTATTCAGGAAAAGAAAGAGTGAGGCAGAAAGAAGTTAAAGTGTCTGGTGTCCACCATTTGCATGTTTGTGAGCAACACAATCTTTAGTGACTCACAGGGAAAGGGAATGAATTTCTATCTCACAAAGCACTGCACTTCATGAAATATCCTATTAGACATGTTTCTTCTCCATATCTTTTCTCAAACTCCTAGATACTGGATTGTCTCTCTCTTTCCTCCTTGATCACCCTCTCATTCTCTAACTTTCTACCCTTACTGCTTTATTCCTAGTTCCTAATAGCTGTCTAGCTTTTCTCTAGGCCTCAGAATAATTTACTTTTAATGAAGACTGATTATATCTGTTACCCTCCTATCCACAAGCTAGTAGGCATCTGCTTTTTAATAATGTGTCAATTACCACCATGTATTCTGAGGTTGATGACTGACTATGTTTTAGGTCAATAAAACATCGTTCAAGCTACCAGGTTTCACTCTCCTCAGAGAGTGGAGGATGGATTTTAATTACAAATAATGGTTTGCTGTAACATGTTCTAAATCAAAAGACAAAATTTGTTAAATCAAATGGTTAAGGGATCCAAATCTTTTAAGACTTTCTCTAAAACCTGAACTGGCATCGTATTACTGAACACTTCCAGTATGTATTACTAATCATTTTCAGTGATATATTATCATGCTTTTGTGGAGGTAAGCCACTCCACAAGATGTTGGTTGGCCTCCTACTTACTGACTACCATCATTTAATTGAGCTATTATTCTATAAATTGAATTTTTAATCTCAGAAGTGTATTGATTGACAGATGATGTTGGATCTGTTAAGTTACTAGGGGTGACCCATATAGTTAAGAGAATCTTTTTGTGTGCGAAAAAAATAAGGGTTTGCATCATGGGATTTCCTATCATTAGAAAGTTCCAATACAAACCTTAACAAGAATTGTTCTCAACAACTTCATGAGAAGTCAATACACATCAAATAAATTGATTTTTGCATAGTTGTCAAAAGGTCTAATGTAAAATAAAAGAGGAAAATGAACACCAAATGCATTAGAAAATATTCAATTAATTATTCCTTTGTCATACAAAATGTCTAGTTATGATAAAATGCACATTTTATTTGATCACTGTTTTAAAAGCTAACTCACTGTTATGTACATTATTACATATGTTTATGTTGGGTAAAATATTTAGTCAGAGCACTAGGGCGTTGGAACCATTCTAAATTATTCAAATGTTTTTATGTACTCAGTGTTTATTGAAAACCCACTACATGGCAGATGCAGGTTCTAAGGGAGTAGTGTTAATGACTTCTGGTAAAAGTCTAACAACTGCTTTTCAGGGGGTGGAGGTGAGGGTCTGATGTATAGAGCTGATTTTGTTCCAAGATGTGAAGTCTCTCACATGGCACGTTTCAAGCTACTGATGTGAGCATGATTGATTCCTAAATTATAGGGTCTTTTATAAATTAGTAACTATTTTGTAAAGGAAAACTGAAAAACCTTGGAAGTGGGGGTCTACTATAATTTTATGTAGAGAAATTGGTGACATGCAGATATCTGGGAGAGGACTGTGTCTGGTTTAAGAACCATCTAGTGTAAATGCACTAAGGCCTTAGGAGGAAACATCATGTGATTTGCTAAGAAAGATTTATTTGTTTCTTCCTTTCTAATATTAGTAAGTGTATTGGTGCTTGTCCTGCTAGTCTCCTGATTAGAACATCCAGTATAGTACTGAATAAACACAATGATAGTGAGTTCGTAACTGATTTTTGTTAAAATGATTTTTCGATGAACAAAGTATATCATGAAACAAATAAGGTTTTGCATCATTTGCACTTAAATGAATTGCATGTATAAACTGTTATATCAAAATAGCCAGAAAAAGTAAGAGAATGTTATAACTCTAAGCCATGACTGTATTTATGGTCTTTGTATAGTAAATTAAAAGTGTTAAACATGACTTAATATTTTCTGAATTTCTAGAAGGTGTGTTTCCTGATGGAATCATATAACAGTTTCTCTCTGATGCTCTTGTTCTTTTTATGTATCTTCATTTTCTAAGAATTTTTGTGGAAAAATTGGAATTAAAAAATATTTAGGAGAAGAAAATGAGGTCATTTTTATAGTTACAGAGTGGAAAGACTAGCTCAAAGGAAGAGAAATACATGAGAAAGTGATTGGTTTTTAAATCGAAAAAATATATATTCAAATATCCTCAGTATACTTCTGGCAACAGAAATACAAGCAATGAAGTAAAACTGTAGTGAGACTATGTTCATATTCATAGACATTTGAGGGACCTTGTTTTTTGTTTACTTGTTCTTCATTATGCCTCTAATTGATGACAACACTTTTATCCTTTATTTTTTATTTGTTTGAGAAAAATACAATCTTCCTTGCCCTCTCCATGAAGGCTCGCTTGACTTGCTGGTTCCTTAGGCTGTAAATAAAGGGGTTCAGCATGGGGGCTACTGAGGTGTTTAGCACAGCAACACCCTTGCTCAGAGACACTCTGTCTTTTGCTGCTGGATTAATATACATGAAAATGCAGCTGCCATAGGAGATGGAGATGACAATCATGTGGGATGAACAGGTGGAAAAGGCCTTTGTCCTCTGACTAGCAGAAGGAAGCCTCAAAATTGTTCTGATGATATATATGTAGGACAGAATTATTAATGCCAAAGTGAACAGTAGAGTAAACACAGCACAGGAAAAGCCCACTATCTCTAGGAATTTTGTGTCTGAACAAGAAAGGTGTAGTAAGGGGAAATAATCACAGGTAAAATGGTCTATCACGTTGGACTTACAGTAATCAAGTTGTATGAACTGCATGAGTAATGGGAATATGATTAAGAATGAAGCCAACCAAGAGGCAAGGACAAGGAGTTTGCAGACTCTGGGATTCATGATGTTTATGTAATGCAGAGGTTTGCAGATGGCAATGTAACGGTCATAGGACATGGCAGCCAGAAGGCAAAATTCAGTGACTCCCAAGAGGATGAAAAAGAACAACTGAGCCATGCAATCATTAAAGGAAATGGTTTTATCTCCTGTAATCAAGCTGCCCAGGAACTTGGGTATGCTGACAGTTGTGAATGAAACCTCTAGCAAGGAGAAATTTCTGAGGAAGAAATACATGGGAGTCTGGAGGTGGGAATCCAGCAGGGTAAGGGTGATAATGGTCAGGTTCCCAGTGATGCTGAGCATGTAGGTGATGAGCAGAAAGACAAAGATCACCCCCTGAAGCTGTGGATCATCTGACAATCCCAGGAGGAGAAATTCTGTTATTTCTGTGTGGTTTTTCATTTATTTCTTCTTTTGTATAATCTAGAGGGAAAAATAAAACCAAGCAGATTGTAGAAAAGAGGATTATCCAAGGATAGTTCTGGAATTTATCTCTGGAAATAAACATATTATGCCATACCAATTTGATGTAGTAGATCTTTAAGACATCTTAATAAAATAGGTAACATGTATAAGTAAGTTTTTATCATATATTGTTCTCTGTGTTTTACATAGAATGTTTCTCCATAAAATCCTTATTTCACAGATTGGAAACTGAATCTAAAAAGAGTTTTAAAAATCTTATCCAGTGCCGCCTGGGTGGCTCAGTGGGTTAAAGGCATGATCTCAGGGTCCTGGGATGCAGCCCCGCATCCGGCTCTATGCTCTGCAGGGAGCCAGCTTCCCCAACTCTCTCTCTGCCTGCCTCTCTGCCTGCTTGTGATCTCTGTCTGTCAAATAAATAAAATCTTAAAAAAAAAATCTTATCCAAACCGTGTATTCCAAATAAGAAGAACAGGCGTTTTAGTTAGTTTTTTGTTTTTGTTTTTGTTTTTGTTTTTGCATGTTTGATAACTGGAATAGAAATGCTGCCTGTTGATATAAATGTACTTCTTTCATGGGTCCCCTTCTTAATGGGAAACTACTTGTCTTTCCAAAAACAATAAAAGTGTCTCCTTTCCTCATTTCTGTCCCTTAGTTTCCTGTACTATTACTTACTGTACTAGTTAACATAGAAAAGATGACATGTCGGGAAAAAAGTCACTAAAATGGAGGTGTCTCTAAATTTGAAATTCACTGAAGTTAAATCTTTAACAATGTGACAGATTTCTGCGTTTCACTCTGACTCCCATTTTCCTTTCAACCGCCTACTCGTGATCTTAAGCTGCAGACAATGAATTCATTGACACACTGTCCTCAGATATTACAGAGTACAGAATATGAAAAGACAGAGAAATTTAGTAGATTGGATCTACATATTTCATTGGCTAAAGAAGCAAAATTGGATGAACATTTAAAATAAACATTGTCTTCTACAGAACAGTTTTTCCTTCAAAGTTTTTTCCATCTAAATGTTGTTAGTGTATTCTCCCTATGTATGTATTCTACTTTCCATCCCATATTATATTTTTATATTTTTCCATTTATTTACATCAATATTCATTTATAGAAGCTTTGTTTTATCAACCCTGGAGTAACCAATGAATCATACATGAAATCCCTTTATCTTCTCTTCCTGAATAACAACAACAACAACAACAATAATGCATTTTAGAGTGAAGCTAAAATTCCCCTCAATAAATTGAACCAATCCATTTTCTAATCCCTTATTCTGTGCATTCTCATTAAATAGTAAAGTTTTCAAATCAGAATCATGAGAGAAATCTTGAAATAAGGTATTTAGTTTCAAGATATAGAATTGTTGATTATTGGTATATAATACCTCATAATACTGTGGAATTTCTTGCTCTTTTTTCCCCTTACATGCCTGAGTTCTCTTTTCACTCACTTCACTGTTTTGCAAAAAATATTGCTGGTGATTATTTAAGGCAAATTCCAACTGAGATGGATAGTGCCAAAGCTACTGGGAAAGCATGTGAGATTCATAAGAAATGAATATTTCTTTGATTATTTCTCAGGACTGGAGAAAACAGGCTGAAGAGCACTTGCAAGAGAAACAGACATCACAATGACATTTTGTAAACAAACTTATGGCAATTCAAGTGTATGATAGATATTTCAATCATAAAAGCCATTGTTCTCAATGAACAATCCTCTATAATTAACAGCTGTGTATAGACTGTGATCTCTCAAACATTTCTGTGATGTTTTTGGTAGAGAAATGAAACATACACCTGAGACTTGAAGATATATAATTTTAGGCTTTCCTTCCTAACTACTCATTCATGTTTCTTTTTCCCAGTCACATATAAGTTATGGTCACAAGTTTAGTGTGTCCTCTGCTTCTTTTTGTTTCAATGAATTCTAACCTGTCCTGAGTATCTTACTGTTGAATTACCTGTGTGGCCCATTGAAAGTGAAATTTAATCAATTTAATGAACAAATACTTGCTATTGTGTTAAATGAAATAACTGATATGCGAATGAAATAATAAGCACAAACCAGTTATTTTATTTACTTAAATAAATGACTTTTAGGACTCTTCTGTTGTTTCATATGAATTTTAAGGACGGCCTTGTTGAGAAAAGAATGGTATCTCCTAAATTGTCCAATTTAAAAATGCAACTATTTAAAAAGACCTATTAAGGATTGAGAAATTGCTTTTTATTTATTTATTTTTTAATAATTAGAGTAGTGGTAAAAAGCTCCCTAAATTCCATAATATAATTGGACACTAACTTTACCATTCTGTATTCTCTATATGTGCTGAAATCTCTCTTCTTAGAAGTCCTAAAAAAGTTGTGAACATATATATCTTCAAGACAATTTGCACCCATAATATGAATATACAGTTTTCCAATTCTCTTTCTCTCTCATTGACACTCTTTTTCTTGGTGTTAGGTCTATATGCTAGGCTAATTTGTCAGAGAAATGTGCAAAATTTTGGTTTAATTTGATATCTTGATTAATTTCTTGGTTTATACCAAGTACCATTTTTTTTCCCTGCAATGATTGATTCCATTTTTTTTTTTTAACTTTTTTTTTTTTTTTAAGATTTTATTTATTTATTTGACAGAGATCACAAGTAGGCAGAGAGGCAGGCAGAGAGAGAGGAGGAAGCAGGCTCCCCGCTGAGCAGAGAGCCCGATGCGGGGCTCGATCTCAGGACCCTGAGACCATGACCTGAGCTGAAGGCAGAGGCTTTAACCCACTGAGCCACCCAGGCGCCCCGATTGATTCCATTTTTGATGAAAAAATGTTTAGTGACATTTAATCTCGTGTAAGAACTTCATGGTGACTGAATGCAAAAAATCTCATAAGAAACAATGTAGTTTTTTTTTTTTTCAGATTATTACTTTAGCAATGCCTTAGAGTAGTACCAAAATTAGTTTGGAATGCAGTTTCCTGAATCTTCTGAAAAAAAGAAATGACCTTGTTTTTTTTTTCCTAATGGAAAGGGGAAGTTTGAATCTCAAGTCAGATCGACCAGTATGAATAGGAATAATGAAGGAAAAACAGTAATCACTTAAATCAGTTCACAATCTATAGATTGTCATAGAGATGTTCTACTTATATCCTGATTATTTCAGTTTATTAACTAAGTATCTACATTTGCAGATGATTTTCAACTCAAAAAAAAAGGAAAAGAATTCTTATAAAATGTATGGCATCAGAACTTAATGTATAATGTGTGGTATTTTTAGGGCAACTTGTGGGCTTTGCATTCAAAGAAAAATAGATTAAAAATGCAATTTAAGGGTGCCTGGATGGTGCAGTTGGTTGAATCTGCCTTTGGTTTTCACTCAGGTCATGATCTCAGGGACATGAGATTGAGCCCTGCTTTGGAGTCTGCACTCTGCATGGAGTCTGAAATTGTCTCTCCCTCTCCCTCTGCTCCTCCCGATTGGGTTCTCCCTCTCTCCCTCTAAAATATATAAATAAATCTTTTTGATTTTAAACAGTAATTTAGCTACATTATAGTATTGTGAGTTTGGAGAAGTTTCTTAATCTCTAGTTCTTTTTTTTAAATTTTGAAATGAGAATAATATATCATAGAATTAGGGCTAATTTAATTACAAGCACAATTAAATTGTACCAAAATATTATAGCATGTATTCCTAGACAGTAGTTACTAATATCTTATTAGCAAATAAAATCAGTTATCACATTTGAGGAATACAGCTCCATTACAAAATCACAAAACCATTTTTGTTCTCACTCATTTGAGAGACAGTGCTAATGCTGTATGCTTTTAACCTCATTTATTCTTTTTGATAACCTTATGTTAATTTGAAGAAATTGACAATGAGAGAGGTTAAACGACATAAACACAATAAGACAGCTACTAAATGGTAGAATTGAAATACTAATTTCTTTGTGCTGGGAAATGGAGCATGGGCTACTTAGTAAACTTATAGTCAGTGGGAGAAACCAAAGCAAGAAAATAATTTTCTGAAAAGTAATAAAAGAATAAATTATTATGACAAACAGGAAATGTAACATGCCCATTTTTTATAACACTAGACATATATGGAAAGAAATAGCAACCTCAAGTTATTCTGCATTATCTGATGAAAAGTTGAGTTAAGAATTAATGAATTAGTGCTAAGAAAAGGAAATTTATCATTGGTTTCAGTTTTATAATCTTACCTGTATTTGTCATATAAATGTACTGCATCAGCTGGTTGAAATTATATAAAAAGCACATTGACAACTATTTCAGTTTTAGGTTAAGAGATTCAGTATTTCTAAAAATCACTCTCAAAACATTTAGTATTACTTTATTTCTATAGCTAATTTTCTATTACAGATCTTCCATTGTAGCTATGGTAACAAAAACAATGAAGAGAAGTTAGATTTGGAGTTACTTTGGGCTTTTCTGGATGAAGATTCTATATGGATTTTCCCCTGCATGAGGCACATGTTTTATTTACCATATATGCCTATGTCTCACAGCAAATACTCCAATGAATCAAATATGCCAACAAGGGCTTAGAGGAAAATACACTAAGGATTGTACAAATGTTATCAACTGTTGTACCAATATTGGAATAGGAAACTTTTTGGGATAATGCCCAAAGAGATAGAAAGGGCATAAGAAGTCAGCCAGAAGCATATGGAATATTTTGCATATGATCTAAATGAGAAAACAACTAAAGTGCAAGGTTTTTGGGAGAGATTTCCTGAATTTCCTAAATCAGGATTTCTCTTAAGATTAGATGCTCCCATTTCTTTTGCTGAGTAAAATACTGGGACAACTTACTCTTATATGAAAACATTACATTTTTATCATATACTAAAATGTCTCCATAAAAGTGGCTTTCCAAGCTAGTAGGTATCAAATAAATATTCAAAAACACTGAATATAGAACAATAAAAAGAATGGGATAGAGTTCAGTGCTCAGTGATTTCCCATTGAAAGACATGAAAAACTATGGATTAAATACTCATTGAACTCTTCAATCTTTTCCAAGAATCGCTTGAAATTATTCTCCCATCATAGTTATGGTGCTATTTATGGAGAAGTATCTACTACCTAGAAGGTCCCTTTCCATTTGAAAGTTGTGCTGGGTTTAACCCTGTAATTAATGCAAGCATAAAATCTAGGAACTTGGTAGGATTTTACAACTCTGATTTCTCTCTGTTTCATTTTAGAAATGACAAAATATTGACTCATTCACTTTTTTTTCTTTCAACAAATATCTTTTGAGGATCTGCTATCTTTAAATAGTATACAAAGCACTGGGGATAAAATGGAATAAAAAATGATATGATTCCCACTGACATGCAATTACCAAAGATCAAGGGCAAGCCAGTGAGAGAAAAAGACTCGAATAATGTCACATAATAATAGCCAAAGTTATGAAGCACCTGGGTGGCTCATTTGGTTAGTGTCTGACTCAACTTCAGCTCAGGTCATGACCTCAGGGTTTTAGGATTGATTCCTACCTCAGGGTCTGAGCTCAGTGCAGATTCTGCTTGGGATTCTTTCTCCCTTCTCTGCCCCTCCCCCTGCTCATGCTGTCTTTCTCACCCTCTCTAAGTAAATCAATTTGATCTTTAAAAATAAATAATAGTGTCCCAAAATACATAAGGTAACCTCTCATTTCAGAACTTTGGATATACGCCAAGGTATTTTTAATGAGGAAGCTTTCTCCATTATACTAAGATAGATATATATATATTTCATTATATTTAGTCATTTTCTGAATATGAATGTATACCAAAATTTACTTTTAATATTTTATAATTTTTATGTTGAATGAAGTTTACCAGAAATCCCAAAATAGTGACTTTTAGCTAAATACTCTAAATTATTCTTATTCAACCATAGTATTTAATAAAATTATGTTTGAGGATGACCTAATTGTTTATGTCACAGTTAATCAGTATAACCTGCGTATCTGTGGAAAAAGCTATTTAAACAGGTATCTTTAATTAAAAAAAAAGTTTCATAGATACAAAATTTTGTTACTTTAGGGATCAAAAATATTTTTAGTTTGATATATAAGTGCCTATGATATACAAGAATATCAATGGAAGACAGTATATCACAAGGATTTTTTTTTTGGAAGATTTTCTTTATTTTAGAGAGAGAGAGAGAGTGAGAGAGAGCATGAGAGGGAGAAGGTCAGAGGGAGAAGCAGACTCCCCATGGAGCTGGGAGCCTGATGCAGGACTCCATCCTGGGACTCTGGAATGATGACCTGAGCCGAAGGCAGTCACTTAACCAACTGAGCCACCCAGGTGCCCAAAGATCTTTTTTTTTTTTTCTTCTTTAAATGGAGTTTTAGATCCAAGAGAGATAGGTTCAAATTCAAGCTTTGCTATTTACTCACATTATAAGACTGGAAAATTATTAAAGGCCTTTCTTTCTTCATTTCTAAAACCGGTTTAACAATGCAAATTTTTAAAAAATATTTTATTTATTTATTTGACAGAGAGAGAGATCACAAGCAGGCAGAGAGGCAGGCAGAGAGAGTGGGAGGAAGCAGGCTCCCTGCTGAGCAGAGATCCCGATGCAGGGCTCGATCCCAGGACCCTGAGATCATGACCTGAGCCGAAGGCAGAGGCTTTAACCCACTGAGCCACCCAGGTGCCCCCAATGCAAATTTTTAACAAATTAAATAAAACATAATATGTGGAGCTTTCTGTTTCAAAAGAAGGAGTAGCTTGAGACAGACCAATAGTCATGCAAAGAGCATATAGAAATGTGAGATTAAACAAAAAATAATGTGCTCTAAGACATATGGCACCTTCAGTTTCCAGTTCTGCATGTAAGAAGTCACAAATCACCACCTGGGTCTAACGAAAGAAAGAAGATGAACAGCCTGAAAAAATCAACTCCTTTTGGATCCTTAGAGCGGGCAAATCACTGCCCTCAAGATTGAAAATCAGACAGATAAGTATAAGAAGTGAAGGTTTTAGGGAGTAGAAGCTCATGAGCAGGAACTTCCATAAGGTCCAGTGCCAGAGTAGGAAAACCTGAAGTATAATGTCAGAAAAATCACCTCATGCTTCTTCATGGGAAGAGGAAAAGGGACTATTCTGAAATACATGAGAGTGCTGTGCTCTTAAGAGAGCCAGCCCTCACAGAAATCTAGCTGACCAGAGTCTAACCTGCTGGGACACTATAGAGCTTAACTGAACCCAGACAAGGAAATACCCAACTCCAGTATCCTCTAGCCTTACCATGTGGGAAAAAGGAAATACCCAACTCCAGCCCACTCTAACCTTCCTGTTCTACTAAAGTGGAGAAAAAAAAAAACTGAGAAACACTTAGAAAATTTACAGCCCAGAGGCCAAGGCTCACTAAGACACTGAGCCCTAACCGTAGGGCTATAGAATCCTTCCCCTCCTCCCATGCCTGACCATCACATTTCTAAAAGTCTGCTTGCTCTGTTCTTTTTACCCAGTGCGTCATGTCTGGGTGTCAAGAAAAGAGTACAAGCATAACAAAGGCAAAAAAAAAAAAAAAAAAATTGAAGAGTCAGAGCATGACTCAGAACCAGACATGGAAGAGGTGTTAGAATATTAAGGTTGGAAATTTGAAATAAATATGATTAATATCACAAGGGATCTAGGGGGTAAAGTAGATGGAAAGCAAGAACAGAATGGAAAGATAAGCACAGAGTTACAATCCAAAAACCCCATACAAACAAACAAACAAAAAACAACCACCACCACCACCACCACCAAAAACAATCCCTGAAGAAATAAGGAATTCTTAGACAAACAGAAAGAAATTAAATGTATGTGAAGTCAATATCCAGACTGGATGGAATTGTTAAGAGAAATGCTTTAAAAAGAAAGAAAATAATATAGTTCACTGCATCAGAGATTTACATATAGTAAGGAAGAACACGGCAGAAAGAAGAGTTGAAGGTAAAAAAAAAAACCAAAAACACCTTAGTTTGTTGGGCGCCTGGGTGGCTCAGTGGGTTAAAGCCTCTGCCTTGGGCTCAGGTCACAATCCCAGGGTTCTGGGATTGAGCCCCACATCGGGCTCTCTGCTCAGCAGGGAGCCTGCTTCCTCCTCTCTCTCTGCCTGCCTCTCTGCCTACTTGTGATCTCTATCTGTCAAATAAATAAATAACATCTTTTTAAAAAACCCACAAAACCAAAACATTAGTTTGTTAACTTAGGGCACTTGACATACCCTAGGTGATTTTAGGCTGCTGAGAACAAGAAGGATCTGGATGGCAAGATGTTGCTTCAAGGACCTGAGGTAACACAGAAACAGAGCCAGCAAGAGATTACAAACTCCATAAAATAAGAAAATAAGGAAACGGGCAAAATCTTCGAATTGGGAAGATCCTCATGGAAGTGTGAGAAGGCACACCCTTGGAAAAGGTTTGAGAGGCCCCCAGAATTTTGTGGACTGAAGCTGGACTGAAGAGTGATGGTCTTCCTCTGTACAAATCCAGGTTTATGAGACTGTGAGAAGCCATTGTTTTTTCAGATGTGTAAGTATCAACCCAAAGGTGCAAGAAACATGAAAAAACAGAGAAAATTCTCCAACCAAATAACAAAACCTTCATTAGCAGAGTCTAGAGAAATATAGGCACATCTCACAAATTATTCAAAATAACTGTCATAAGATGCTCAATGAATTAGGAAAGTGGCATGTGTTTTAGTTTTATTGCATTTGCTTCAAATCTTTAACAGGTTGTAAATAGTTTTTAAAAGATTTTATTTATTTATTTGACAGAACGAATGAGAATGAGAGATGGCCCAAGTAGGCAGAGCGGGAGTCAGAGGGAGAGGGAGAAGTAGGCTCTCCACTGAGCAGGGCGCCTGATGCAGGACTCGATCTCAGGACCTGGGATCATGACCTGAATGGAAGGCAAATGCTTAACTGACTGAGCCACCCAGGTACCCCAAGTATAGTACTTAAAAAAAATGGTAGAGAACATGGAAATTCTATAAATAGTACTCAAATCATGATCAATATTTACCTTGTAATATGCACTAAATTTCACAAAATACAAAGCTCTACATTTAAAGTGCAAATCACAACTTCTTATTACTTCTAAGAATGGAATTTAATATATAATAGTTTGGGAGTGTAGATTTTTAAATTAACATATAATGTATTATTTGCCCCAGGTGTACAGGTCTGTGAATCATCAGGCTTACACATTTCACAGCACGCACCATAGCGCATACCCTCCCAATGTCCATAACCCAGCTACCCCACCCTACCACCTCACCCCCAGCAACCCTCAGTTTGTTTTGTGAGATTAAGTGTCTTTTTTTTAAATGTTAAGAGATCATCAATGAACTACTTGAAAACACACAAGAGATCACACACTAATTTTGAAACTATATGTGCCACTTAGGGAATTTATTAACAGAATTAATACCGTTTTCCATATCGTGCTATAGAGTATGTCTTATAGAAATGCACTTCATTTCGACAGTTTTGTAGGAGAAATAAAGTTTACCATATTTTAAAATAAGTCAATAAACAATGCATTGAAGATACTTTGGTACGGAAGTGGAAGAAATGAGCCGGGAAAATATTTAACTATAATGGGGCATATGAGAGACTATAAGAAGAAGCATACTGATATAGATATTTAGGAATTTCAGGATTTTACCTAGTTACTCTTTAGACTCTCCTTCCCCCCACCCCCGGAGAAATATTTCACTTACTTGAAGAAAATACTACTTTATGGACCACATCTCTGAAGGCTTGTTTTACTTGCTGGTTTCTCAGAGTGTAAATGAAGGGGTTTAGCATGGGGGCAACAGAGGTGTTGAGAATAGCTACTCCTTTTGTCAATGATGCCTTTTCTTTTGCAGAGGGATTAGCATACATAAATATACAGCTTCCATAAGAAATGGAAATGACAATCATATGAGAGGAACATGTGGAGAAAGCCTTTTTTCTCTGACTGGCAGATGGGATTCTCAAAATTGTTCTGATAATATACATATAAGATAAAATCACCAGTGCCAAAGTGAATAGCAGAGCAACCAAAGCAAAGTAAAAACCAATCACTTCTAGGAGCCACGTATCTGAACAGGATAGTTGTAGAAGGGGAAAATAGTCACAGGCAAAGTGATCGATGACATTGGAAGCGCAGTAATCCAGCTGGAGCAGAAGCATGAGGGGTGGGAAAATGGTCAGGAACCCGCCCAGCCACGCACAGAGCACAAGCACTGTGCAGAGTTTCCTGTTCATGATGGTGGTGTAATGAAGGGGCTTGCAGATGGCAACATAGCGGTCGTAAGACATGGCAGTTAGAATGTAAAATTCTGTCACCCCCATGAAAATAAAGAAAAAGAGTTGGGCTGCACAGTTGTTATAGGAAATAGTCTTATCCCTGGTGATAATTGCCCCCAGAAATCTAGGAATACACACAGTTGTAAATAAGACTTCTAAGAAAGAGAAGTTTCGGAGGAAGAAATACATTGGTGTCTGTAGATAAGGGTCCACCAAGGTTAGGGTGATGATAGTCAGGTTTCCAGTGACACTTAATAAGTATGTGATAAATAAGAAGAGAAAAATCACAATCTGAAGGTCAGGATCATCAGAAAGGCCTAGCAGGACAAACTCTGTGATCACTGTGTGGTTCATTCCTCTCTCTCTCTCCTTTTTTTCTTTTAAAGGTATTTAGGTGGCAAGAGAATTAAAGGGAGGAGATGCAAGTTATAACTCATGATGATCAATATCACCATCATTGATACCATTGTAAAATACATTCTATAGTCCTTGATGATCTTATTTTCTTTTGATCCTCTTGTTTGCATTTGGTTGCATTTGGTTGTGAGTTTTGCTTTTTTAGTTTTCTTACATTTCTTCGAAATGTAGCAGGAGTCAAAAAAAAAAAAAGAAATGTAGCAGGAGAAAATTGGAAACCTTTATACAATAATTCACATCATTGAAAGATGGTAAATAAAATCAGTACTTCTTGCTTTGTCCAATTTATGCATATCATTGATTTTTGTTGACAAATTAAGAGAAATAGGCATTTTTCTTTCTTTTCTGTCACATATTTGTTAATGGATACTCCCACCTAAAAAATAGAAATGGATGATCTTAATTCCATCACAAAGTTAAAGTGAAATTTAGAAGACTAAACAACCAGTATAGTTATAGGTTTTATGAGATGAGAAATCAATTAATAATTTTCCTAGCAAATGAAGCATGGTATTAATTATAAATTATTTAAATTAATTAGTAACTTTATTTTATATTAATAGTTTTTAGTGTAGTTATCTATACTGTATGTGAGCAGTCTATATATATTATATAGTTTTATATATGTATTTACCATATGATAAAATATATAACCTAAATATTTTATTTAACAGAGAACATATTCACTTACTTCTTGGTTTGTCTTACAAGTCCATTGAAATCATTAATGCTTGACATCTTCTGTGACTTGCTAGAAATGTATATATAGAAAAATTTTTATATTTGAGCTTAAAGGGACATGCAATATTTATCTATTTTTTCATTTTACACTAAAGTACAAATTGAAAAAGTAAGTACTTGCCTCAGATCTTAGTAGCGCTGTCACCCAGATTTTCCATCTGATCCTTCTTTCTTTTCATTAGCTTTATGAGAAATGTTTGACTCTCTTGTAATTCTGCCACATACTTACTTTTTACATGAGAAAACCTTATCTATAAGGTTATTCCAGAAGCATATAGGAAAACCTCTGCCATTTCTACTAACCTTTTCAGCTATTTCCCAGCTGTGCTAGATATCCAGTGCTGTATATTTTGATTGTTAAGTTTATGGCAGTCCTCCCTTTTGTTTTAGATTGTCAGATTTGTGCATGAAGAATAGAATGTAAATCATTGATTCTCTGCCAGACTCCAGCAACATTCACTCTAGTCAAATTTGATTTGCTTTGTCTTTATTTTATGATGGCTCAAAGAAAATAATTCAGGAAATAAAAATGGAATGTCAGAAACTTTTAAAAATCTGGAAATAATACAATAGTCCTCTTCAATAATGTTAATCTAAAAATTTAGGAAAGCACGATTTAAAGAGAGGACTGAAAGGGATATAACATTATTGGGGTATTCTTAAACTAGATTGATTTCCCTTCACTTGGACTTATACCTCAAATTTTCCAAGACTACTTGTTTTGACCTCAAAATAAGGCTGTTCATGGATCTCCTGGGAGCAAGACCAAGTCCAGGTCAGACTGTATATTTATAGACCATGAGGGATTTCTGGAAGCCATTCTTGCATTTCTCAGTAGCTTTTTAACTCTTCTCTATAGTGAATCTCCTTTGAGAATGGTTGTGTTCATCTTGTATCTCACAGAAGACATATAATGTTGACTTCTACAGAATAATTACTTCCATTAATCACAGTTACTTAATATTTCATGAGTAACAAAAACAGTTGTGTAATCTTTTTTACAAAAATAAGTCATAATCTAGTTTATATTTAATCTTCTTGAAATATAAAGATTGCAACTTTTGTTGTTGTTGTTTATCCTTAGGCTTTGTTAATATTGAGGCATCAAGAAGCAAGGCCATTTAATAATTCTAAGTCAAATAGTAACTATTATAATGCACATATCATCACAGTCTTAAAAAACATTATTACATTGGCTAACCGATTTAGTCCTCATTACAAATAACAATATTTAATTGCAGAGTCAATTTGATCATCTTAATTTTCATCTTGGCCTTTATCTCAAGTGGTGCCTTCTTGTGTGCTGATTTAGGGACATCAGAAGGAGCCTTCCTGCATTCTGGTCAGGGCATACATTAAACTTCAGGGGGCCTGGATCATAGCCCAAGGGGTTCATTGCTCTTGAAATGGAGGATGAGAGATGGAGTCAGGATTATCATCACTCCTATCAATAGATATGATGTAATAACTACTTAATATTAAATAAGTGTTATATGTCTAAATTAAATAACAAAACATACATTTAACATAAAATACATAATAATGAATTTATATAATCAAATAATACAGTCACCAATTCAGAACTAAATCACAGCTAGGATGCAATTTGGAAATAAATTACTTACTAGAAGAAGGGAATTAGAACAGAGTATGGTGAAAGATGGAAGGAAAAGGTAGGCATAACTCAACTTTATGACTGCATACTATGTTTATTTAACCTACTTAAAGGAGCAGTCAGTAAAGGAGCATGCTGGCAGATGTGGCTTTATATCATAGAGAGTGATACCCTTGTCCACTTCATTTATATTTTTTTCAGCATTGTTGAGCTAGAATTGATCTATATAACATTGTATAAGTTTGAAAGGAACAATGTGTTGATTTTAGACACTTGTGCATTGTGAAATGATTACCAATGTAGTTAGCCCATCTTTCACTTGTATATTTACCTTTTCTTTTTTGTGGTGAGAACATTTAAGATTTACTCTCTCAGCAACTTTAAGTATATAATATGGTAATCTTGTAGATCAGTTCTGTTGCAAGAATGAAATGGTGTCATGTTTTTACCCTAGAAGCCCAATTAATAGGTAACAAGAAACTCTCTCATATTCATGGGGGGCACAGGGGCAGTAATGCTCATTTGACTGCATTCTCATTCCCAGGATTTCCTGTAATCGTTATTTAGATTCTTAATCCAGGTTTAGATTTGGGAACTTTTTTTTTGCAAAAATTTAGGTTTGGGAATTTTTTTGCAACTATCAAGAGGAGATACGTGCTTAGTCTTCTTTTTTTATTCTTAGCAGCTACTGTTGATCAGTGGCTGAATCCTTTAATTCATGATGTGATGCAAAATGACTATGTTCTTAATCTGTTATTTACCATTTGCTTATTCATTGTTACAGTTTACATGAGAAAGCCCGGGTGAATACCTACTTCATTTCTATTCAGTAGTCAGAGTTGGTTGTCTAGGATCTTTTTGTTGGTATCTTTAGGAATACATGGCTCTATAAATTTTGTATTTGTTGTAGGTCACATTAGTGATTGACATACGTATTTCAAGGGAGATTGAAATTGTCATCCCTCTCTCTTTGGAGTGCTTTAGTCAGGGGGGAGACCCTTCTCTTTTGGGGAGTACACTTTTCCTCTTTGGTTGTTTCCTTTGCATCTTGTAGGACAAGTGTTTCCAGGCTCATGCTACATTTTTCTGTATTAGAACTGGACTGAGTCATTTCTCCAAAGAGGCCTCCTTACATTGGTTAGGAAATGTGAATCAAGGTAAGAAACTGGGTACTAGCTGTGAAAATTATTGAGTTTGATCATCCTTTCTAGGTATTTTCAGTGGATAGGGCCTGCACACAGAATTTTTAAAAAAGATTTCATTTATTTCCCCATGTCCTCTGTATTATTTGTTATGCTCCACAAATAAGGGAAACCATATGATAATTGACTCTCTCTGCTCGACTTATTTCACTCAGCATAATCTCTTCCAGTCCCATTCATGTTGTTACAAAAGTTGGGTATTCATCCTTTCTGATGGAGGCATAATAATCCATAGTGTATATGGACCACATCTTCCTTATCCATTCGTCTGTTGAAGGGCATCTTGGTTCTTTCCACAGTATGGCAACCGTGACTACTGCTGCTATGAACACTGGGGTACAGATGGCCCTTCTTATGACTACATCTGTATTGTTGGGGTAAATACCCAGTAGTGCAATTGCAGGGTCATAAGGAAACTCTATTTTTAATTTCTTGAGGAATCTCCACACTGTTCTTCAAAGTGGCTGCACCAACTTGCATTCCCACCAACAGTAGAAGAGGGTTCCCCTTTCTCCACATCCTCTCCAACACACATTGTTTCCTGTCTTGCTAATTTTGGCCATTCTAACTGGTGTAAGGTGGTATCTCAATGTGGTTTTAATTTGAATCTCCCTGATGGCTAGTGGTGATGTATTGGAGGGGGAGATGAACCATGAGAGATGATGGACTCTGAAAAACAATCTGAGGGTTTTGAAGGGATGGGGAGTAGGAGGTTGGGGGAGCCTGGTGGTGGGTATTATGGAGGGCACATATTGCATGGAGCACTAGGTGTGGTGCATAGACAATGAATTCTGTTACACTGAAAAGAAATTTAAATTAAAAAAAAAAGTAAAAAAAGATGTCATTTATTTATTTGAGAGAGAAAGAGCACAGGTGAGAGAGAAGGCAGGAGTGGGTGGTGGCGGGTGAGTGGGGGGGGGACAGAGGGAGAGGGAGAAGCAGACCGCTCACTGAGCGGGAGCCCAAAGTGGGGCTCAATTCCAGGACCCTGGGATCATGACCTGAGCTAAAAGCAGCCACTAACCCATTGAGTCACCCAGGCACCACACACACGTATATATATTTTTTAAAGTGAAATGCCCATGAGGGCAATTTCAATTTATCATTCAAAGTTAGGACTACAATATTTTTATGAAACTCCTTCTACCATATACATATATATGTTATATATTAATATATCTTTATTAATAAAATAAAGATATATATATATATATATACATAATCTTTAATTTAAAGTCTTATTTATTTGAGAGAGACAGCATACCTGTGGCAGCAGTAAGGGTGGAGGGGGAAGGAGAAGCAGACTCTCCTGCTAAGCAGGGACCTTGGTGCAGGGCTCAATCCCAGGACTCTGGGATCATGACCTGAAATGAAGGCAGATGCATAACCAACCGAAAAACCCAGGCACCCCTTTATATATTCTTTATCTCATAAAGAGAACCCTGGTTATGGATGGAATTAGAGAAGATTCTAATATCGTATTGATCTTCATTTGCTTCTTTTCCTCACACTGCATATAGAGCAGCATTAGAATAACAGTGACAGCACTACTATCCACCATATTATTCCTACCTAGGAACAACTTAAGATTTTTTTAAGCTATTGTTTTTGCTCTTAGATTAAATCCCACTTGGACGTACAGTTCAATTACAGCACTTAAGATCTCTTGGAATAATTCCACCTGATTTGGTTATCTCACTAACTAAATATATATTTAATATATTTATTCCAGTTCGGTGTAATGTCTTATGCCAGTAGGGTACACATTTCCTTCCACTCTTTTCAAACAATTTTGACTTGCTTTCTAAGGATTCCTGAGACAGATTCGTGGAGCCATTGAAAAGTGAAACTAGAGGGGTGCCTGGGTGGCCCAGTCAGTTGAGCCTCTGACTATTTGTTTTGGTCCAGGTTATGATCTCAGGGTTGTTAGATCCAGCCTTGCATTATGCTCAGTGCTCAGCGAGGAGTCTGCTTGGTTCTCTCTATGCCCTCCATGAGCCCCCCCCCAACTCTCTCTCTCTTTCTCTCTCATAAAAATAAATAATTTTTTAAAAATAGTAAGTAGAATTGAAATTGAAACATAATACTGAATATTGGCTAAATAAGTCTAGGAAGCATCTTCAGAGGTTTTGTTCTTAACACATCGATATCATGGGGTGCCTGGGTGGCTCAGTTGGTTGAATGACTGACCCACTCTTGGTTTTGGCTCAGATCATGATCTCAAGATTGTGGGATGGAACCCTGAGTCAGTCTCCATGCCCATCATGGAGTTTGCTTCAGATTCTTTTCCCCTCTCCCTCTCTGTCCCCTCTGTTCTGCCAGCTCACACCCACTCTCTCTCTCTCTGAAATAAATAAAATCTTTTAAAAAAATTGATATCTTACCCTTTTGAAATTTTTACCATCAAGTAAATATGAATTGTGCTTAATTAGTACCTCTGATAAACTAGTCAATGGCAATTTCATTGATGTTCCAGGTAAGAAAATAACTCTATTTTAAAAAATACATGAGATTGAAGTCTCAAAGGATGTCCCTTTGGCAGTCTTAGAGAAGACTTTTGACTGGTTGCACTTCATTTCAGGTATCTTAAAATAAAAATACTTAATTCTTTTATGTTGTGCTGGATGGAAGTCTCCCTTAGTAATGCATTAACTTTGATTTTTTTTAATCTTATGTATTTATTCACTTATCTTTAGTTAAACCCCTTTGAAAGTCATTAGAAAAATATATTCAGAGAGTACTCCAAAGAAATTTGCTCTGTTGATCATGTTACTGTGTTTCTTTTTCCTTTATAAAATTGTTAAGCATGAGTTGTTCACATTCATCTTAATGTATTAGAGGAAAGAAAAATAATTTAATTAATGTTATGGGCAATATCTAGCTCAGCTTGATAGTAACACTGAAATACTCTTCTGGCACTACTCATTCATTCTTGACAAATTAACTAAAGATCATGTGAAAATTCAGCCTGAATGAAACAAAATCTCCACAGTTGACTCCACTGAGTGACTGGAAGAATTAGTTTATTGGAATTGTCTTTCACTGTTCTTCATAATTATTTTGGAGATCATTTTCCTGGAGAAATCATAATTATTTACATTTATTCATTTCATCAAGGATGAGAAGATCAGTTTTTATAATTCATACACTTGTGCATAGAAACAAATCAAGGAAAAAAGAAAGCACCAAATTACATTTAATAATATTTTCAGAAATGATAACTCTCATATATTTAGGGGTTTTTGCTGAATATTAACACATAACCTTATACTTTTAGTTTATTAATCAGCCATCTATAATTTGAACAAGGAAGGAAACAAATTATTAATAAAATTATGACATTAAAACTTATTATTAATTCATATTTTTGACATTATAGGGTTAGTTTATTTATTACAGAACATATATTTTTTTGTCATTACAAAGGCATGGATTGGGGTGCCTGGGTGGCTCAATGGGTTAAAGACTCTGCTTTCCACTCAGGGGCCTGGGATGGAGCCCTACAACTGGCTCTCTGCTCAGCAGGGAGCCTGCTTCCCCCCTCCTCTCTGCCTGCCTCTCTGCCTACTTGTGATCGCTGTCTGTCAAGTAGATGACTAAAATCTTTAAAAAATAAAAAAAAAAAGAGAAAGGCATGGATGAACAAGGAAAATGAGCCACTTAGTGTATTTGTGACTTTGGATGTTACTAAAGTTTTTCAAGCTTCATTTTTCTTCATTTGACATGGAGTTAAAATGTAAGGAGTGTTTTGAGAATTAATTCAACCAATAAAAGTGAACACGCTCTATAATTTATGTGACACTAGGATATATGAATAACTGCTTTTTTTATTTTTGTTTTAGTTGGCATTAATTTCTAACTTTGGGAAGGATGCTCATGGTCGTTTTTTTTCAAAGGCAATTTATTTCAGTGATATTTAGGACTTTTATTATTTATCTCACTTAGTCCTTAAACACAGTTATGAAAGTTTTATTCTCTTATTCTATATTCCCATTGAAGAACTGAGGCTCATAGAGATGGTATACCTTACACAAATTAACATAGCTAGCAAGTGTCAAATATAACCTTAGACTTCCTGAAATTAAAGTCTGTCCTCTTGAACACAATATCCGTAGCCTATCTCCAAATGGCAACACACATAGCCATAGGAACTTCCTGTTCTTAACTGAAAATGAATTAATTGATATAGTAAAACAAAATATACTGTCCTGTTTTTATACTTTTTAATATATCCAGTTGCAAATCCTAACCCCAATATACTCCATTTAATTTGATTAAAAGTTGAACTAATGAGTCAATAATAAGGCTTGAGAGACTTTCACTGCCTTCTGTATGCCAGGCTTAACTCTGCTTTTCATACAGGTTCACAAACACAGATTGCCTGTAATAGTAAAATATTGGCAAATCTCATCATTGTCATCTAGGGGAGCAAGCATTTCTGATAGCCTTCCCTTTGCCATTGAACAATGATGTTTTCTATCATCAATATTTTTGTCTTGTTCTTCCCATTTTTTCCAGGAGGAATATACATATTTAACTATAGAGAGTAAGAAAGACCAAATATATAAAGGACAAAAAAATCAGAAGGTGTGTTAAAACTTTTTGGCATGGTTTTTACACAGATTTAACTTGTACAGAGTAGTTAATATGTTATGTGTTCCCTGGCTCAAGGGAAATAATTCAGTGAATCAAAATTGCCAGAAAAGGGGGCACCTGGATGGCTCAGTGGGTTAAGCCTCTGCCTTTGGCTCATGTCATGATCTCAGGGTCCTGGGACTGAGGCCTGCATCAGGATCTCCACTCAGTGGTGAGTCTGCTTCCCCTCCTTCCCGCCTGCCTCTCTACGTATTTGTGATCTTTGTCTGTCAAATAAATAAATAAAATCTTAAAAAAATTGCCAGAACAGGAATGTGTACAAACGTTAAATAATATAAAACATAGTCCACATTAGTACTGCAGTTGAAACAGGAAGCTTGAGAGACTATCCAATGAGATAGGAGAAATAAAACCCAACAGTAAGCAACAACAACAAGCACTAAGTGTGAAGTTTGTTTCCTTTGACATTACTTTTCAGACAGAGATTAGCAACCAAATATCTAAATTCCTAATGCAGATCTCTACTGAATGCATCTCTACTCGATGGCATGTTTTTTAAACTGGTAATCTACCACCTTGTACTAAGTCTATTCATTCACTCCATCATTTTTAATCTGACTTCTAATAAGAAGTTTTGGTGTCATAATACTGCTCATATTTTAGATTTTTTTCCTCACTCACACTATTGCTCATAACCAACAGCAGTTGAAGAAATTCTTATCTTAGTTAATGTTCTAATTTATATGCCAAGTATAGTAATAGGAGTTAGTACCATCTCTGACTAGACTATAATAATATAGTCATGTCCAAATGAGATAGTATGAGTGAAAAGCACCAGTAAAATTATGCAGGTGCTTAATGAAAGCTATGCAAAATATGGAGGTCTTTAGTGAGTTTCAAGTGTGTATATAATAAAGCAAATAATTTTTTGTCCGTTTGTTTTGTTTTTTCAAATCAGGTTATGATACTAGCTGTTATAGCTGAAGACCTCAGGCAAATTATGCAACTTTTTGAACATCTATTTACACACTTGTAGAGAAGAGATAATTCATCTAATTTGCCATATAGCTGTGAAGATTAAATATGATGTGATTTAGGATATACCTAGTTCAGCATATGGCACAATAATAATGTTCTCTATAGAAGAGATTTTATGGAATTCCTATCAAACGTCCTGGTGGCATGAGTGTAAAGATGACTGCCTAACTATTCACCTACTATATATTTAAAAATAATACAGATAAAGAAGGAAATACATAAAAAATGGCATGTCACATGCCTTAAGCATAACTAGAAAATAAGACATATGACCTTCAAATCATTTGTAGTAATAGAAACACTCAAGTCAACTAGCTGAATTGGAGAATTAGAAAGACACTGAAGATAGTGTGCAAAAAATATTGTTGTTACAGATAATTTCATATTTTTTATAATTTCAGGAAAGAAACCATGATATTAGTAACAAAAAATTAAGAGTTAAGACAGTGTTTACTCATTTACCATTACAGTATAAAATACAATATTTTTATTATTAGAACAATCATCAAAACTGATATTTTATAGCCATGGGATTTCTATTTGGAACTGTAAATCAATGAGAAAGTGGAACCTACAGACAGTTTGAAGGAAAGACATAACATGGTTACTTTCAGTTTAATGAAAGCTTCAACAAAGTGCTCAGCCTTGCAAGAATCTCTGAGATGGATATGGGAGAATATTGTAGAAGTTGAGATTTTATTTTTTCTTTGTTGAATCTTTATGATGACATCCATTCATGTTAATATATATTTTCATTTCTTTCTCAACAACACTGTTAAGTAAGTTTTTGTAAACTTGTTTTACTTGCTGGTTCACCAGGACATAAATAAAAGGGTTCAACGTGGTGGAGGGCAATTGAGGTGTTGAGAATAGCTACTCCTTTAGTCAGTGATGCTCTTTCTCTTGCTGAAGGCTTGACATACATGAATATAGAGCTCCCATAAGAGACGAAAATGACAATCAAGTAAGAGGAACATGTGGAGAAAGCCTTTTTCCTCTGACTAGCAGATGGGATTCTCAGGATGGTGCTAAGGATGTACAGGTAGGAGAGAATCACTAATGCCAAAATGAAGAGCAGAGTGACAAAAGCAAAGTAAAAGCCAGTCATCTTTAAAAGCCATGTATCTGAGCACAAGAGTTGCGAGATGTGGAAATAGTCACAAGAGATATGATCAAATACATTGGAAGCACAGAAATCTAGTTGGAGGATGAACATGAGTGGTGGGAAAATGGTAAGAAATCCTCCTAGCCAGGACCTAAAGACAAGCAAGTGCATATTTTTTTGCTCTTGATGGTGTACTGAAGAAATTTGCAGATGGCAACGTAACGATCAAAAGACATGGCAGTGAGAAGAAAAAATTCAGAAACACCCATGAAGATGAAGAAAAATAATTGAGCTAAACAATTGTTTTAGGAAATGGTCTTGATATTTGTAATGATTGCCCCCAAAAATCTTGAGATAGAGACACTGGTGAATGTGATTTCTAAGAAGGAGAAATTCTGCAGGAAGTAATATATAGGAGTCTTGAGATGACAGTCTATCAAGGTGAGGATGATGATGGTTAGGTTTCTAGAGACACTTAATATATAAGCCACAAATAAAAAGATAAAGCTGTGGGTCATCTGAGATGCCAAAGGGAATGAACTCTGTAATCATTGTATTATTTTTCATGCTGCTTTTTATTTTCTTTAAGCAAAATCTACTGTTGAGAAATAAAACAGAAAGAAAGAGTATGTGAATAGTAAAGGAATGGAGGATTTAAATGTTCATATTTGCTTCTTTTTAAAAATTTTTATTTAAATTCCAGTTGGTTAACATATAATGCAATAGTAGTTTCAGATGTACAACTGAGTGACTCAATATCCACATACTACATGTGGTGCAAGTTACAAATGTCCTCCTTAATGCCCATCACCTATTTCACCCATTCCCTCCACCCACCTCCCCTGGTAACCACCAGTTTGTTCTCTATAGTTAAGAGTCTGTTTCTTGGTTTGCCACTCTGTTTCCTCCTAAGATTGTTTGTTTTGTTTTTAAAATTCCACATATGAGTGAAATCATAAGGTATTTGTCTGTGATTGACTTACTTTATTTATTATAACAACAACACACACACACACACACACACTCTCACACACACCCCATATTTTCTTTACCCATTCATCAGTTAATGGACATTTGGGCTCTTCCTATAATTTGGCTATTGTTGATAATGCTGCTATAAACATAAATGTGCTGTCTCACATTTAGGTCCTTCGTCCATTTTGAATTTAATTTTTGTGTATGGTGTAAGAAAGTGGTTCAGTTTCATTCCTTTGCATGTTGCTGTCCAGTTTTCCTAATACCATTTTTGAAGAGACTGTCTTTTCCTCATTGGATATTATTTCCTGTTTTGTCAAAGATTTGTTGATCATAAAGCTGTGGTTTCATTTTGGGGTTTTATATTCTGTTCTACTGATCTGTCTGTTTTTGTGCTGTACTGTTTTCATCACTACAGCTTTGTAATATAACTTCCAAGTCAGCATTGCGGTTCCCCAGCTCTGCTTTTTTTCAAGGTTGCTTTGGCTATTCGGGGTCTTTTGTCATTCCATACAAATTTTAGGATTGTTTGTTCTAGTTCTGTGAAAAATGCTGTTGGTATTTTTATAGGAGTTGTATTAAATGGATAGATCGCTTTAGGTATTGTAGACAGTTTAACAATATTTGTTCTTCAAATCCATGAGCATTGAATGGCATTCCATTTCCTTGTGCTATTTTCACTTACTTTCATCAGTGTTCAATAGTTATCAGAGTACAACTCTTTCATGTAGGTATCTTATTGTTTTTGGAGCAATTGTAAAAGGTATTGATTCCTCAATTTTTCTTTCTGCCACTTCATTTTTTTTGATATATACAAATGCAACAGATTTCTGTACATTGGCTTTGTATCCTGCAATGTTACTGAATTCATTTGGCAGTTCTAGCAACTATTTGGTGGAGTCTTTTGGGTTTTCTATATAGAGTATCCTATCATCTACAAGTAGTGAAAGTTTGACTTCTTTACCAATTTAGATGTCTTTTACCTCTCTTTGTTGTCTGATAGTTGAGGTTATCACTTCCGCTAATATGTTAAATAACAAAGGTGACAGTGGACATCCTGGTTCTTGCTTTTGGCCATAGAGAAAAAATGCTCAGTTTTTTCCCCATTGAGGATGATATATAATTTGGGGTTTTCATACATGACCTTTATTATGTTGAGGTTTGCTTCCTCTCTCCCAACTTTGTTGAGAGTTTTTATCATGAACGGATGTTGTACTTAGATTCTTTTTCTGCGTCTATTGAAAGGATCATATGGTTCTTATCCTTTCTTTTATTAATATGTTGTATCACAGTGATCAATTTACGGATATTGAACCACCTGGCAGGTCAAGAATAAATCCCTCTTGATCATGTTGAATGATTCTATTAGTAACTGTTTTTCAATTTACTAGTGTTTTGTTGAGAGTTTTCACATCTATTTTCATCAGGGATATTGGCTTATAGTTCTCTTTTTTAATGGAATCTTTGTCTGGTTTTGGTATAAGGGTAATACTGGCCTCAAAGAATGAATTTGGAAGTTTTCCTTCAATTTCTATTTCTGGAAATAGTTCGAGAAGTATAGGTATTAACTATTCTTTGAATGTTTAGTAGAGTTCACCTGGGAAGCCATCTGGACCAGGACTCTTGTTTGTTGGGAGATTATTGATTATTGATTTCATTTCTCTGCTGGTTATCAGTCTGTTCAAGTTTTCCATTATCTTCCTATTTGACTTTTGATAATTTATATATTTCTAGGAATTTATCTGTTTCTCCCAGGCTGTCTAATTTGTTGGTATATACTCTTTCATAATATTCTCTTAAAATTCTATGTATTTCTGTGGTGTTGATAGTTATTTCTCCTCTTTCATTTGTGGTTTTTTAGTCCTTTTTTTTTTTGAATGAGTCTGGCCAAAGATTTGTCAGTTTTATTAATATTTTAATTTTTAAATTTTTATTTAATTAATTTATTTTTAAAGTTTTTATTTGTTTGACACAGAGAGACATAGCAAGAGGGGAAATACAAGCAGGGGGAGTGGGAAAGGGAGAAGCAAGCTTCCACTGAACAGGGAGTCTGATGTGAGGCTCGAACCCAGGACCCTGGGATCATGACCTGAGCAGAAGGTAGATGCTTAATGACTGAGCCACCCAGGAGCCCCTATTAATGTTTTTAAAATTTTAAATTAACATATAATGCATTATTTGTTTCAGGGGTACATGTCTCTATTTCATTAGTCTTACACAATTCATAGTACTCACCATAGGACATACCTTCCCCAATGTCCATCACACAGTTGCCCCGTCCCTCCCACCCACCTCCACTCCAACCCTCAGTTCATTTCCTGAGATTAAGAGTCTCTTATGGTTTGCCTCCCTCTCTGGATTCATCTTTCCCTTCCCCTATGATCCATTGTCTTGTTTCTCAAATTTCTCATATCAGTGAGATCATATGATAATGGTCTTTCTCTGATTGACTTATTTCACTTAGCATAATACCCTCTAGTTCCATCCATATCATTGCAAATGGCAAGAGTTCATTTTTTGATGGTTGCATAATATTCCATTGTATATATACACACTATCTCTTCTTTATCCATTCAACTGTTGATGGACATCTGGGCTCTTTGAATAGTTTGGCTATTGTAGACATGGCTGCTGTAAACACTCAGGTGCACGTGCCCCTTCAGATCACTGCATTTGTATCTTTGTGGTAAATACACAGTAATGCAATTGCTGGGTTGTAAGATAGCTCTATTTTCAACTTTTTGAGGAACCTCCATGCTTTTTCCCAGAGTGGCTGCGCCAACTTGCATTCCCACCAACAAGTAGGAGGGTTCCCCTTTCTCTGCATCCTCACCAACATCTGTAGTTTCCTAACATGTTAATTTTAGACATTCTGACTGGGGTGAGGTAGTATCTCATTGAGGTTTTGATTTGTATTTCCGTGATGCTGAGTGATGTGGAGCACTTTTTCATGTGTCGGTTGGCCATTTGGGTGTGTTCTTTGCAGAAATATCTTTTCATATCTTCTGCCCATTTCTTGATTGGCTTAAAATTTATTCTTTGGTATTGTTTGATAAGTTCTTTATAGATTTTGGATACTAGCCCTCTATGTGATATGTCATTTGCAAATATCTTCTCCCATTCTGTCAGTTGTCTTTTGGATTTGTTGACTGTTTCCTTTGTTGTGCAAAAGTTTTCTATCTTGAAGAAGTCCCAATAGTTCACTTTTGCCCTTGCCTCCCTTGCCTTTGTTGATGTTTCTAGGAAGAAGTTGTTGTGGTTGAAGTTGAAAAGGTTGCTCTCTGTATTCTCCTCAAGGATTTTGATGGAGTCCTGTCTCACATTGAGGTCTTTCATCCATTTTGAGTCTATTTTTGTGTGTGGGTTAAAGAAATGATCCAGTTTCATTCTTCTGCATCTGTCTCTCCAATTTTCCCAACATCATTTGTTAAAGAGACTGTCTTCTTTCCATTGGATATTCTTTTCTGCTTTGTCAAAGATTAGTTGACCATAGAGTGGAGGGTTCATTTATGGGCTCTCTATTCTGTTCCATTGATCGATGTGTTTGTTTTTGTGCCAGTACCATACTGTCTTGATGATCACATCTTTTAAATAGAGCTTGAAGTCCAGAATTGTGATGCTGCCAACTCTGGTATTGTTTTCCAACATTCCTCTGGCTATTTGGGGACTTTTGTGGTTCCATACAAGTTTTAGGATTATTTGTTCTATTTCTTTGAAAAAAATGATGGTATTTTCATAGGGATTGCTTTAAATGTGTAGATTGCTCTAGGCAGCATAGACATTTTCACAATATTTGTTCTTCCAATCCATGAGCATGGAACGTTTTTCCATTTCCTTGTGTCTTCCTCAATTTCTTTCATGAATATTCTAGAGTTTTCTGAGTACGGGTTTTTTGCCTCATTGGTTGAATTATTCCTAGGCATCTTATGTCTTTGGGTGCCATTGTAAATGGAATTAACTCCTTAATTTCTCTTTCTTCTGTCTTGTTGTTGGTATATAGAAATTCACCTGATTTCTGTGCATTGATTTTATATCCTGACACTTTACTGAATTCCCATATGAGTTCTAGCAGTTTTGGGGTGGAGTCTTTTGGGTTTTCCACATAAAGTATCATATCATCTGCAAAGAGTGAGGGTTTGACATCTTTGCCGAATTGGACACTTTTTATTTCTTTTTGTTGTCTGATTGCTGAGGCTAGGACTTCTAACAATGTTGAATAACAGTGGTGATAGTGGACATCCCTACCATGTTTCTGACCTTAGGGGAAAAGCTCTCAGTTTTTCCCCATTGAGAATGATATTCTCTGTGGGTTCTTCATAGATGACTTTGATGATATTGAGGTATGTACCCTATAATGTGAAGAGGTTTGATCAAGAAAGGATGCCATACTTTGTCACATGCTTTTTCTGCATCTATTGAGAGTATCATTTGTTTCTTATTCTTTCTTTTATTAATGTATTGTATCACATTAATTGCTTTGCAGATGTTAAGTCAACCTTGCAGCCTAGGAATAAATCCCACTTCTTTGTGGTGAATAAACCTTTTCATGTACTGTTGGATCCTACTGGCTTGTATTTTGATGAGAATTTTTACATCCGTGTTCATCAGGGATACTGGCCGGTAATTCTCCTTTTTGATGGGGTCTTTGTCTGGTTTTGGGATCAAGGTAGTGCTGGCCTCATAAAATGAGTTTGGAAGTTTTCCTTCCATTTATATTTTTTGGAAAAATTTCAGGAGAATAAGTATTAATTTTTCTTTAAATGTTTGGTAGAATTCCCCTGGGCAGCTGTCTGGCCCTGGACTCTTGTTTGTTGGGAGATTTTTGGTGACTGCTTCAATCTTCTTACTGGTTTTGGGTCTGTTCAGGTTTTCTATTTTTTTTCTGGTTCAGTTGTGGTAGTTTATATGTCTCTAGGAATGCATCTATTTCTTCCAGATTGTCAAATTTGCTGACGTTTAGTTGTTCATAATATGTTCTTATAATTGTATTTCTTTGGTGTTGGTTGTGATCTCTCCTCTTTCATTCATGATTTTATTTATTTGAGTCCTCTCTCTTTTTGAGAAGTCTGGCCAAGAGTTTATTAACCTCATTAATTCTTTCGAAGAACCAGCTCCTAGTTTCGTTGATCTGTTCTACTGTTTTTTTGGTTTCTATTTCATTGATTTCTGCTCTGATCTTTATGATTTCTCTTCTCCTGCTGGGTTTAGGTTTTCTTTGCTGTTCTTTCTCCTTTAGGTGTAGTGTTAGGCTGTAAATTTGAGAATTTTCCTTACTTCTTTCTTTTTTTTCTGTCTTTTTCTTTCTTTTCTTACTCTCTTTCTCTTTTTCTTTCTTTCTTTCTTTTTTAAAAGATTTTATTTATTTGGCAGAGAGAGACACAGTGAGAGAGGGAACATAAGCAGGGGGAATGGGAGAAGGACTGGGAGAAGCAGGCTTCCCTTGAAGCAGGGAGTCCAATGTGGGGCTCAATCCCAGGACCCTGGGATCATGACCTGAGCCAAAGGCAGATGCTTAACTACTGAACCACCCATGCACACCTCCTTTCTTATTTCTTGAGAAAAGTTTGTTTTGCTATATACTTTCCTCTTAGCACCATCTTTGTTGCAACCCAAGATTTTGAACACTTCTGTTTTTCTTTTCATTTGTTTCTATGAATTTCTTTAACTCTTCTTTAATTTCCTGGTTGACCCATTCAAGAGGATGTGTTAGGGCCAATTTAATGTTAAAACCTGTTTAACTATTAGGGCCTGCTTAGCCAGAGCAACTCCATATTGCCTAGGTAGCCATATTGTTGTTTACATCCACGGACTTCATTCCAGGAATAAATGCCCCAATAGTTCCTGGTATGGTTCCAGGTATCAATTCCGGGAGTAAACGCCTTAACAATAGAAGCCACATACCTTGGGTCTGCGGTTATGCCCTATAAAACCAGCCTGTGAGATTGGGAGGGGTCGTTCTCTTCGGAGGTGGCCCTGGCCAGTCAGTCTGACTTCTAATGCTTGGTATAGAATAAGGCTTTGCATAACTTTCACTTTGTCTCAGTCTCCTTCCTTTGATAACGGACCCCAACAGATGCTCTTTATCCTCCATTTATTTGAGTTCTTTCCAACTCTCCTCTTGTGGTTGACTTCTAGTTTCAAAGCATTGTGGTCTGAAAATATGAGGGGATTATTTTTACCTTTTGGTACTGATTGAGAGCTGATTTGTGACCCAGGATATGATCTATTCTGGAGTATGTTCCATATGCACTAGAGAAGAATGTGTATTCTATTGCTTTGGGATGGAATGGTCTGAATATATCTAGAAGTCCATCTAGTCCGTGTGTCATTTAAAGCCTTTATCTCCTTGTTAATCTTTTGTTTAGGTGATTTGTCCATTTCAGTGGAGGGGTTGGTAAAGTCTCCTATATTATTGTATTATGGTTGATGTGCTTCTTTGATTTTGTTATCAATTAGCTTGTATAATTTTCTGCTCTCATGTTAGGGGCATAGATATTTAAAATTGTTAGGTATTCTTGGATAGACCCTTTAAACATGAAATAGTGTCCTTCCTCACTTCTTATCATAGTCTTTGGTTTAAAATCTGATTTGTTTGATATAAGGATTGCCACCCCGGCTTTCTTTCTTTCTTTCTTTTTCTTTTCTTTTTTTTTTTTTTAAGATTTTATTTACTTATTTGACAGACAGAGATCACAAGTAGGCAGAGAGGCAGGTGGAGAGAGAGAGGGGAAGCTGGCTCTCTGTTGAGCAGAGAGCCCGATGCGGGACTCGATCCTAGGACCCGATCATGACCTGTGCCAAAGACAGAGACTTTAACCCACTGAGACATCCAGGCACCCCCCGGTTTTTTTTTTTTTTTTGATGTCCATTAAAATGGTAAATTGTTTTCCACCTCCTCAGTTTAAATCTACAGTTGTCCTTGGGTCTAAAATTAGTCTCTTGCAGATAGCCTTTTGATGGTTCGATCTGATACCCTGTGTCTTTAATTGGGGCCTTTAGCCCATTTACATTGAAAAACTATTGAAAGATATGAATTTGGTGCCATTGTATTGCCTGTAAGGTGACTATTATTGTATATTGTCTGTTCCTTTCTGATTTATGTTACTTTTAGAATCTCTTTTTGCTTAGAGAACCCCTTTCAATGTTTCCTGTATGGCTGGTTTGGTGTTTGCAAATTAATTTAGTTTATGTTTGTCCTGGAAACTTTTAATCTCTCTTCTATTTTCAGTGACAACCTAGCTGGATATAGTACTCTTGGCTGCATCTTTTTCTCATTTAATGCTCTGAATATATCATGCCAGTCATTCTGGACTGCCAGGTCTCTGTGGATCAGTCTGCTGTCAATCTAGTGTTTCTACCATTGTATGTTATATATTTCTCATCCTGAGCTGCTTTCAGGATTTTCTCTTTGCCTCTGACACTTGTAAGTTTTACTATTAGATGATGGGGTGTGAACATATTTTTATCGATTTTAAGAAGGGTACTCTGTGTCTCCTGGATTTTGATGCTTGTTTCCTTCCCCAAATTATTGAATTTCTCTGCTATAATTTGCTCCAATATACCTTCTGTCCCTCTCTTTCTTTCTTCTTCTGGGATCCCAATTATTCTAATATTGTTTCATCCGATGATATTACTTATCTCTTGATCCCCTCATGATCCAGTAGTTGTTTATCTCTCTTTTTCTCAGGTTTTTTATTTTCCATTACTTGGTCTTCTATACCACTCATTCTCTCTTCTGCCTCATTTATCCTAACAGTTAGAGCCTCCATTTATGATTGCATGTCATTAGTAGCCTTTTTGATTTTGACTTGGTTAGATTTTAGTTCTATTTCTCCAGAAAGGGATTCTCCAGTATTTTCTATGCTTTTTTTCAAGCTCAGTTAGTATCTTTACATCAGTTCTGACATCTTACTCATGTCCATATTGATTAGGTCCCTTGCAATCAGTACTGCCTCTTGTTCTTTTTTTTTTTTTTTTTGAGGTGAGTTTTTCCATTTTGTGATTTTGTCCAAAGAAGAATAGAAGAATGAGAACAAGAGAACCAATTGCTAAAAGAGTAACAATAACCCCAGAAAAATATACACTGAACAAATCAGAAGAGACAGGAAATCAGGGGAAAAAGAAAGGGAAAAAATAGAGTATGATCAGACTGGTGAATAGAACAGAGGCACACAACTAGATTTTGGGTGTATTTTGGTCTGTTAGAAGAAATTGCCTCCCAAAATTTTAAAGAAAGAAAAACATATATATAAGGTTAAATACAATGAAGGGATAGACTATGACTATAAAAATGAAAATTAAAAAGACTTTAAAAAAGGAATTGATAAGATAAGATGTTGGTTGAAATAGGAAAGAAGAAAAATTCAAAAGAAATAGAAAAAGAAAAAATGAAAATTAAAGAAATTAACTTTGAAAGACTAAAGAGACATAGGAAAATTTTAGGTGTACAGTTTATGCCATTAAGTACATTCACATTGTTGTGCAATGATCATCACTATCCATCTCTAGAACTTTTTCATCATCCAAAACTGAAACACTGTACCCATTAAAAAATAACTCTGCATTCTCCCCTGTCCCCCAGCAGAGTTTGCTATCACTGTTCTACTTTCTCTCTGTATGAATTTGACTATTCTAGTTTCTTCTATAAGTAAAATTGTATAATATTTGTTAAAAAAAAAAAGGAATCATGGGACAAAGGCCATGAATTTTATGTGCTATATTTCTCTAGCACTGGAGTTTTGGAGTTCTCATTGATTGGTAAACTTGGTCTTGGCTGGATATTCTTGCTGATCTTCTGGGGGAAGGGCCTGTTGCAGTGATTCACAAATGTGTTTGCCTCAGGCAGAATTGTACCTCCCTTTCCAGGGGCCAGGTTTAGTCATCTGCTCTGGTTTGCTCTTGGTAGCTTTTGTTCCCTGAGAGCTTTCAATGCATCTTTGGAGGATGAGAATGAAAATGGTGACCTCCCAATCTCTGGCCCCAGAGAAGCTAAGAACTCAGGGGCCCACTCTTCAGTGAGCCCTCAGAGAAAAGCAGTCAATCACTCCTGTCTCCCTGGTCTCTGGCTGCACTCCATGCTTACCCGGCCTGTGACCAAGCTTTTGTATCTCTGGCACATGGCCCTGCTTGGAGTTTCAAAACAAAGCAGATTCCTACCATGAGCTCCCATGCCATTCCTCCCCAGGGAGGAAGGGGAATCTCCTTGGGTCTGTTGTTTGCTGCATCCCTGCTAGAAGAATAGTGGTCCTACTGTGCTACAGATCATGGTTTAGGGTAACCCAGAGCTTACAGTCCACTTCTCGGCTCTGTCTTTGCAGCCAGCTTCCCCACTATGATACTTGGGAGCTCTGTCACACTCAGGCACCCCCAGTGTTTCCCTGAGGTTCTTGAGACCACACTGTCCCAGTGAGGGTTCCATACCCCCCTTGTTTCCCTCCCCCCACCAACTGCTTAGCCACTGGAGTGACATCCCTCAGGGGAGTAGGATTCTATAAGTTCTGATTTTGTGCTCTGCTGGCTTGGTGTTTGCAAATTGCCTCAGATTCACTTCTCTGCACATCCTACCTTCCAGGAAGTGACCGCTTTTCTGTTCATAGGATTGCTGCTATTTTTTTCCTTGATCTCCTTTTGAGTTTGTAGATGTTCAGAGTGGTTTGATAGCTATATAGCTGAATTCCTGGGACCAGAGGAAATTTAGGTCTCCTACTCCTCTGCCACTTGCTCCCAATCAGTTTTATTAATTTTATTTCAAAGGATGAGCTCCTGGCTTCATTGATATGTTTTATTGATTTTTTTTTGGTTCTATATCATTTTTTTTTCTGCTCTAATCTTTATCATTTCCTTTCTTCTATTTGCATTAGGGCTCATTTGTTGTTCTTTTTCTAGCTTTTTAAAGTATGAATTTAGATTGTTTATTTGAGTTTTTTCTTGTGTCATATAGTAGGGCTGTATTGGTGTATACTTTCCTCCTAGAACCACTTTTTCTTTTTCCCAAGGGTTTTGGGCTAATGTGTTATCATTTTCATTTGTTTCCATATATATATGTATATGAATGTGTATATATATATATACACACTCATATTTCTTTTCTAATTTCCTTGTTGTCCCATTCACTCTTTAGTAGGATGTTCTTTAGTCTCCATTTATTTGCAGTCTTTCCAAATTTGTTTTTGTGGGTGACTACAAGTTTCCTAGTGCTCTGGTTCGGCAATATTCGAGGTATTATCTCAGTATTTTTGTGCTTGTTGAGGCCCAATTGTGACCCAGTATGTGATCTATTCTGGAGAATGTCCATGTGCACTTGAAAAAATGTATCTTCTGTTTGTTTAGGATGGAATGTTCTGAATATATCTGTTAAGTCCATCTGGTCCAGTGTGTCATTCAAAGCCATTGTTTCCCTGTTGATTTCTTGCTGAGCCCATCTGGGGTATTAAAGTCCCCTACTATTATTGTATTATTATCAAGGAATTCCTTTATGTTTGTGATGAATTTTTTTATATACTTGGGTGCTCCCAAGTTCAGGGCATAAGTACTTATAATTGTTTGACCTTCTTGTTGGATAGACACCTTTATTATGATATAGGGCCCTTCTTTGTGTCTTGTTACAGTCTTTGATTTATCTGATATAAGTATGGCTAGTTTATCTGCTATCATTATGGTTACTCTGGCTTTCTTTTGACATCTGTTTCCATGATAAATGTTTCTCCATCAGCTCACTTTCAATCTGCAGGTGTCTTTAGGTCTCAAATGAGTCTCTTGTAGGAAGTATATAGATGGGTATTTTTTTTAATCCATTCAGACACCCTAAGTCTTTTGATTGGAGCATTTAGTCCATTTACATTCAGAGTAATTATTGATAGATATGAATTTAGTGCCATTTTATTACCTGTAAACTCTTTGTTTCTGGAGGTTTTCTTTGTTCTTTTCTAGTTTTTGTTACTTTTGGTCTTTCTTTTCCAGTCAAAGGGTCCCCTTTAATATTTCTTTCACAGCTGGTTTAGTGGTCCTGAACTCTGTTAATTTATGTTTGTCTGGGAAACTCTTTAACTCTCCTTCTATTCTGAATGATAGCCTTACTGGATTGAATAATCTTGGCTGCCGATTTTCTGCATCGGGTACTTTGAATACACATGCCACTTTCATCTTGCCTGCCAAGTTTCTGTGGAGAGATCTGCTGCTAACCTTATTGGTCTTTGTAAGTTAGGGACTTCTTTTGTTTTACTATTTTCAGGATTTTTCCTTTATCTCTATATTTTGCAAATTTAACTACAGTGTGTCTTGCTGTTGGCCTTCTTTTGTTGATTTTAATGGCAATTCTCTGCACTTCCTGAATTTGGATATTTGTTTTTTCTCCCAGATTAGGGAAATTTTCAGCTATAATTTCCTCAAATAAACCTTCTGCCCCCTTTTCCCTCTTTTCTTCTTCTGGGACTCCTATAATACAAATGTTATTAACTTTGATGATATCAGTGAGTTCTCAATTTCATGACCTAATTTTTCTTTCCCTCTTGTGCAGCTTCATTATTTTCCATAATTATATATCAGTTATTCATTTCTCTGCTTCTTTCATCCTTAAAGTCATTATGTCCAATGGGTTTCACCTCTCAGTTTTTTCATTTTTCATTCAGGCCTGGTTAATTTTTAGCTTTTCTGTCTCCATGGTAGGGGCCTCCCAGGAGTCTTCTATGCTTTTCTCAAGCACAATTAATATCTTTATGATTGTTGCTTTAAATTCTGGATCAGGCATATTACTTATATCTGTTTCAGTTTGATCCCTGGCCATGACCTTTTCTTGTTCTTTCTTTTGAGATGAATTCATCCATCTTGGCTTTTTGTCTAGGTCTCTGTCTCCTTCTGTGTGTTATGAAAACTTATTATGTTTCCTGCTCCTGCTAATGATGTTTTTATCCAGAAGAGTTTATATAATGCCCATGTCCAGTGCTCCAGGATGTGTCTCTGGTTGTATGCTGTGTGGACTCTGCTCCTATATTATGGCAGCTCTTTTCTTCAGGTCAGTCCTCTGCAGTATTTTTCCTTGCCTCCTGTGGGGAGTGTCTGGACCTTTGCCAGAGTGTGGTTGAGTTTTAACCGGATATCTTCTGGTCTGCTTGCTAAAAGAGACCTGAGATTATTTCCACTAGAGCTGAAGATTTGCAGAACTCTAGTCAGTATATGTGCTGTGTGCAGGGGTTTGTGCTGGTCTGGGGCCCACTAAACTTGTCCTAAGGCACACTTGCTCTTGAAAAGTAGTAATAGTAGATCAGAGCAGGAAAGGACTTGGCTTAAGCAGGTTAGGTTTCCAGTGTTGGTACTGTGCTGCTTACCGAAGTCAGTTTATGCTAAGGGACACAAGAGGAAAATGGTACCAGCCCACTCCCTTTCCCCGGAGAAGAGGGTCCATGCTTGCTTTTCCTATAGAAGCACTTTCAGAGGAGCAAATAATTCTTCCTGTTGCATCACTGACATTTTTCAGTTTGCTGAATTGACACTGTCTCTGGGTCACTTTCCTGCCTGGAGTAGCACAGTGCGCATTGGCCTATATATGAACCAGGCCTGCTGCCTTTTAAAATTTCATGGTGTGGCAGGACCTGCACTGGTTCTTTGGGAAAGGGTCTTTCCACTCTGGGACTGATACTGTCATCTAAGATCATTTTAAGAAATGTTTAACTGTCCAGACACCTGTCCAAGTGTGTAATGTCTCATTTGTTCCCTATATCCTTCAGAGGTTTCAGAGTTTTCAAAAGGAATAATATTTACTCATAATTAGACAATTAATTTAATATGTTAATGAATTTACTAAAATTCTTTACCTACAAAATTCCTGGGAGGGAATTATTCCACTTTCCATCATCTGTCCTTTCTGTGGACATAAGATATGCATTTTTTGGGCTTCTGCCATATGCTGGATGCTAACTTTCACTCTATAAAATTCACATTGGGCAAAACTGAAGCATAAAGTAGATCTGCTCAGTGTTAAGACACATGAAATAAAGTGTTTTGAATTTTGTATAGGAATGATTACATGGTGTGCTGATATTGACTGTATTAAAATAATCATTAAAAGATATTTAGATAAGAACACAAAACTATCATGTGGTCCTATCAGTCACCAATTATTTATGTTATAATGAACAAAAATGTATGAAACTCTTACTAAATTGTAGCAGTTTTAAAAATGTCTTCATTTGTGTATTACATATAAATTGTGTGGCTTAATTTTATTCACATATACCGTTGTGCATAAGTGAGATTACTTGTATAAAGCATAAATTTACCCTATTAAAGCAAAAATATATTCCTGAAAGAAAGTATTAAAGACATATTTTATGGTAACTATGACTGGTTTAGACAATGTCACTTTTAATGGCTTCTTTAATTTGTTTAAACATAAGTGCTTTGAAATTTTTCAAGTGTCTTTGCAATCAATTTCTCCTCTGCCATCTTGTATTTATAAACAAATACTTGAAATATTGAAAATAAAGAACAATTCCAGGAGCTTCTCTATAATTTCATAGATTATAGAGGGCATAGATAAACTCATTTCTACATCTTAACCCAACTTTCACTAAGGATCTAAGGTCCCAAGTTACCCTATGATTTGTCACTTAAAGAAGTATTATTTTAACACTTAAAATGAAGCAAGTTATAGTTAAAACAGGGGTTAATACAATGTCTTTCCAAGCTTGGTTGGCAAGATGATATGATCTTAGTAATGTTAATGATTCAGGCTAGCCATAATTTTATCTGCTTTCTTAACAATGGATGCAGGGTGATTAGCTGAATGGATAAACAAAAGGTACATGGAGTTTTGTGTTCTCAAGACACCAGCATTAACCTATAGTCCAAATTAGGACATAATTTAGATACAGTATTTCCGCAATAATGGCCTGAAATCAGAGCAGAAAAATAATAGAAGAGTTTAAATTTTTATAATAGTCCATAACTGCACAAGGACAAGAACTTAACAGTTGGGTAACACAGAATAACAATTTCTCAATAACAACAGATTAATTTGTGGACAAGTGAATTTTTTCTCTAATCTTAGGGAAAATATTAAAAATTCATTGTGTTGATTTAGACTGGGGCTGAGGTCTCTATCCTTCTACACCATAAGAGATGTCAGGCTTGCCTTTATGTTTTGTATCTTCCCACTGAATGGTGACATAGAGCACCTGACCATGATTAGAATCCTTACCATTTATTCATTCAATAATTACTTTTTAGATGTTTATTATGTGTTGGGCAAACTTAGTTTTGGAGAATACAAAGATGCTAGTGACAGCTGTATGTGTAATTTTCTTCTTACAGCAAAGGGTGAGAATTCTACATTATTTTACAAATCTCAGATGCCTTTTCTCATATCTAATACAAGGAATATACCCTCCACCCCACTCATCTTCTGTGCACTGCAATGATCTGAGAATACATCTCTAATATTTAATTTATATTCATTATTTAAGACTTATATTTAGTTTCTACTGTAACCAGGATGCAAGGGAGTAAGTGCCCCTTGCTCTGGTGTTCTAAAGAGATCAGGTTTGGCCACTCACTGCTGATAAAACGCAAAGGCAAAGAAATGCATGGTGGTGAAACAAAAAAGGAATTTATTTCAGTGACACTAATACCAGGAAGACAGTGGACTAGCATCTCAAAGACTGTGTCCAAGTGCCAAAGTGCCAAAGTCCTCCCAGACTTATACAAGGGAGATGTGGGAAATGTGAGTTGGTAGCGGCAGGCAGGCAGTAAATTGAAATTGATCATTGTCTTGGAGATACTCTTGTGGAGTCTTGCTGACTTAACAGTTCTTACGGCTTGAGAGGTTAATTTCAGTTCCCATCCTAGAAAACCCAGTCACAGAAAATTATTCAAAGAAGGTATCAGAGGAGAGCAATAATAATTTCAAGCAGGAGATATCAACAATTTAGATAGGAATAGGCTTTTTGAGATCTCCATCCTTTTGTTGATTAATTTAACAAATACTTTAGTAAGTGATGGCACTATGGTCAGCCCTTTGGTAGGCAATAATGAACAAAGTATCCCATTTTCTAGCAAAATGTTCATAGTCTGTGGAGATCTAGCATCGAGAAAGATGACATTCCAGTATAGGTGAAAACTTCTAATCATATTGATAAACATACTGCATCACAAAACTCATGTAATCCTATCTGACTATAAATTACAGCAATACAAAGCCAATTTTATAGATGGAGCAAAGAGGGCAATGCGAATTTGAGGACTTTAGTGTTGGAGATCTACCATCAGACAGAGTCGTATAGGACATGATGAACACCAAAGAGATCTGATTATTTAAGTATACAAAGACTTACTGTGACTCAAATCAGACTGATGGAGAACGATTAAGTATTATCTATCAGTGAGAGAATCAGTGGTTAATCCCATATTCTATGGTTATGGTTGTGGTTGTTGTTGCTGTGGATAACTCTGCTCAATCCAAAAATAACAGAAACTCTTGCCAATGAGAGATGATATTTTCATACAGGCATATGTTACATTTGAGATTACCAGTGGAAGAGTTTGGGATACTAAGCTTCTTTAGTGAAAGCAATTTTCTGCATTTAAATTTAGGGATTAAGTTTAATTCCAAAAGAGTAGTTGTCTTCTGAATTTTTAATTTCCTAAAATATGTTATTTTGGGGAGAAATCTCCATAAGCCAAACCTGGTATTTTTGGTGAGCTTATTTAGTACTCTTATGAAGGAAGGGCTTTTGTGGAAAAAATAGCAACCTATTCTGACACTCTAAGATTTTTTGGTATATGTTCATGTTGCAAGATTTCTTACCTCCCCCAGCAATTGGCTTCTTTGGGGGCACAACATTGATCTGAATCACTGTTCAGATGCATATTGGCCATATATACATTATTTGTTCCCTATGAATATCTGTCTCATTCTTTAAAAGGAGAAGAAAGCATATTCATTTAAAGAGATTGTTAATATCTTGTGGGGGGTAGGTAAAATGTTAGAGTTTAAAACATATAATGTTGCTCTTCTCATCTGGTTATTGTGTCATGAGTCACGATGAATAGCAAAGTCTCCAAGTGACACCCTGTACTGGTGGTGTGGGAAGTTTCTGGAGATGGTGGAGCTGCAGATCATTTTGAAGAACTACAATCCAGAGAAGGACAAATGCTTCTCAGGACATTCGGGCTCAATTCCACTCCCTGCCCCAAGTTTTGGGGGACTAGCAGCACTGTGATGAGTCCATGATTGTGGATATTCCCCACATGGACACTGAGACCCTGAAGAAACTCAACAAGAAAAAAAAAATTAGTCAAGAATATGACCAAGAAGTGTGATGCCTTTTTGGCTTCAGAATCTCTGATCAAGCAGATTCCACAAGTTTTGGGTCCAGGCCTGAATAAAGTTGGCAATTTCCCTTCCATTCTCAACCCACAATGAGAACATGGGGCCCAAAGTGAATGAAGTAAAGTTCACAGTCCAATTCCAGATGAAGAAGTTGCTATGTCTGGCAGTGACTGTTGGTCACATGAAGATGGCAGATGATGAGCTTGTGTGCAACATCCACTTAGCTGTCAACTTCCAGGTGTTGTTGCTTAAGAAGAATTGACAGGAGGTCTGGGCTTTATACATCAAAAGCATCATGGGCAAGCCCCAGCACCTGTACTAAGGCACACCTTGATAAACCCTAGTGCTAACATTAAAAAAAAATGTAATATCCACATGAGGAACACTAGTATTGGTTTTATAGCATAACATTTTTCTGTGCATAATGGATTGAGTCAATAAAATCAGCTTCTCATGGAAAGCATAGAAGAGAAGTAATGATTCCTTTTTATTTTCTCTTTCTATCCACATTATTCCCATTCACTTCACTCACTTTAACAACTGTCATTTGCAATCATTATTCTCTTTGCCCAGGATATCCATTTAATTATATTTTTTACTTTTACTCGGAATTCTTACTGCATTATTGCAAATGCTGTGAGCAGTCCTATATTTTATATTCATATGGCCCTGGGTATATGTTTTTATAAAAGATTAATAATTCCATACCTAAATGTCTACCTTTTTATCTGTTGCTCAAAATCTTATAAGGTGGTGATGGTCTATTCTAATAATCCAAATGGCTAGTGCATGCCTGAAATGTAGTTGCTTTGAAAGTCTTTTCAGAAATAACATCTGAATGATTTTCACTATAAGAATTAGGAAGAAATTGTAAGAGACCCTTAATCTCAGGAAACAAACTGAGGATTGCTGGGGAGTGGGGAGGGAGGCGTAGGGTGGCTGAGTGGTGGACATCGGGGAGGATATGTGCTATGGTGAGTGCTGTGAACTGTGTTAGATTGATGATTCACAGACCTGTACCTCTGAAGCAAATAATGCATTATATGAAAAAAATGCATTTTTTTTCATATAATGAAACAGCAAAGGCAAAGAAGACACAGAATGTGGAGAGCTGAAAAAAAAAAACTTTTGATCATTTGTTCCTATAAAGCATTATAAAGTACAACAGGTAAGAAAAAAAGAAGGAAGAAGAAATTATATTTGTGAGTTTCTTAATCTGCTCATAATAAGCTGTTAATATACACATAATAGGTATTAAATATTGTTATTGGTTTTTCTTTTAGTTTACCTAGTTTGTGCATGGACTTAATTTGTCAAATATATCTCAGTGTTTCCTAATGTACATTGATAAAGGCTTGAAAAAGTCTTAGAAATCTTGACTGTGGTCTTTGATGTAAATTCCTTGAAAATAGATCAGAGATAGTAATAGATATGGTTTGGTAGCAGGTTAAATTGAGTGTAAGATGAATGTAGGATCCACAATGTAGTTTGAGGATAAAGGGAGGCTTGCTGGAGAGTCAAAATCCTATTCTCAAAAACCCTTCTTACTGGGACACATGGTTGGCTCAGTAGTTAAGTGTCTGCCTTCCACTCAGATCATGTTTCCAGGGTCCTGGGATTGAGCCCCACATTAGGCTCCCTGCTTGGCGGGAAGCCTGCTTCTTCCTCTTCCACTCCCTCTGCTTGTGTTCCCTCTCTCACTGTGTCGCTCTCTGTCAAATAAATAAATACATATATGTATTTATTTTAATTCTTACTGAGGAAACAGTGTGACTTTTTTTTAAACATATGTGATAATGACCAAGAAATAAAATAAAGGTGAAAATTGAGATAATACCCAAAGCAGACAATGTTTTTGTTATGCATATGACTTTAGGGTTAAAAAGAATCAACCTTTAGCAATTATAGTGAAACTGACACTAATTGTGCTAAGGCAGGAAAACTGACATTTTCTTTGACAATGATAACATTACCTGGCCAATAGGCTTCTCATGCTTAAGTTATTGCATTGATCAAATTAAATTTTAATTTCATGTAGTTTTTCTCCCCCACTAGATAAGTTAGATAAGTTAGATAAGTCTCCCCCACTGATAAGTTAGAGCAAGAATCCTCCTTCTCATCATTCAATCCCCAAAGCTTGCCATAAGTAAGAAAAGCCTGAATGAGTTATTAAACATTACAAAGTCCTTTAATGTAACAATCCTAATATTGAACATGAGCTTTTATTCATAATTTATTACAAGTGAAAGTCAGGGTGAAGATGAAAGTAACCCAACTAGCCTGGGTTTTGAGGTGAAAGGAAAGTGACTGAAATGCCAGTTCTGAAAGCTGCAATCTCTGTACATTGAACTTTCTACCTCAATTTCATCATATTCATTCACCTGTAAATCGGAAGCAATAATGTTCGCTTTCTAAGAAGTTTTGTAAAATAAATACTGCATGTGATTTGCTTAATACAGAGTAGAGTGTGTAGAATATTATCAGTAGATGTTATTTATCTTCCGTACTTCCCAAAACCCTAAAGTCGGTTCTAGATGCCACAAATAAAGCTCGGTTCTCCAGAAAGGTGAACTTCCAGTGGTTTATCATAGTTTCATCCATTTTATACGTTTGGTGTATTTTTACTTTGTCTGTTCTTTGCCTATTTTTTAATTTTTTGAGGCATTTGATCTGCCTAAGGAAAAATACTTCTGACTAAGAGAGATGAGTAATGAATAGCACCCCATAAAGTTGTTGGCAGGATTAAATGAGTCAAGACAAAGAAAACAATAGCTCTAGAAGGTAGGATTGCTGAAAATTTTTATGTTATCTTCTACCCCCTTCTACCTCCTTTCTCTTCCTCCTCATTAGCATCTTAATTATGATAAATGGTGTAAATATTTTTTAGTATGTATGAGTCTCTAATCTTTTAATATTTTAAAGTAGATATTTATATTTTATTCCCAGTCCTCTGGTGATTGTGTTTACTTGATTTCATGGAAATGACAAAGAGAATCAGAGTTTTCTAATACCATTCATTTCTATTACTGGGTAAGAATGAAAAGTTCAGAAATCCACATCAATCCTGACACTCTTTCCATCAAACTAAATGCCCAGTGTCTCTTCAAAGGAAACCACTATCATTCAGAATCATAATCATTAACCCAGATGTTTTACTGCATTGAAAAAAAAAACTTGAATTTACAGAAAATTCTGAAACAATATTCAGTTCATCAAATGTATGGAGGGCAATGATTCGGAACTTTAATATGGGAGTGGAAAAAAGAGGAAATACATAACTCTAGTAAAGGAAAGGGAATTTTGAGAAAGTGTGATAATAGTATTTACAAGAACATCATCCTTTTAATGCTCCTTATACTTTCATTTACTGGAGAAAAACATAACCTTTTGGATAGTATCCTTAAAGGCTTGCTTTACTTGCTGGTTCCTGAGGGTATATATAAATGGATTCATCATAGGAGCGACAGAAGTATTCAGAATAGCCACTCCTTTGGTCAATGATGCTTTTTCTTTTGCAGAAGGGTTGGCATACATGAATATGCAGCTTCCATAAGAGATGGAAATGACAATCATGTGTGAGGAACATGTAGAAAATGCCTTTTTTCTCTGACTGGCAGAGGGTAGTTTCAGAATTGTTCTAATGATGAACATGTAGGACAAAATTATTAGTGCCAAAGTGAAAAGCAGAATCACTATGGCAGAGTAAAAACCGATCACTTCTAAGAGCCATGTGTCTGAGCAAGATAATTGCAAGAGGGGAAAATAATCACAAGCAAAGTGATCAATAACATTGGAACCACAGTAATCTAAGTGGAGAAAAAGAATAACTGGTGGGAAGATATTTAAGAATCCTGCCAGCCAAGCACAAAAGACAAGTAAAATGCAGACTCTTTTGTTCATGATGGTTGTATAATGCAAGGGTTTACAGATGGCAACATAGCGGTCATAGGACATGGCAGTTAGAAGGTAAAATTCAGTTATACCCATGAAGATGAAGAAAAACAACTGGGCTGTACAATTATTGTATGAGATCGTCTTGTCTCTGGTGATAATTGTGCCCAGAAATCTAGGAATACAGACAGTTGTAAAGGATATTTCTAATGCAGAGAAGTTCCTGAGGAAGAAATACATGGGGGTCTGTAGATGGGAGTCAACCAAGGTGAGAGTGATGATGGTCAAATTACCAGTGACACTTAATATATATGTGATAATTAAAAAGAGAAAAATCATAATCTGAAGCTCTGGGTCATCTGATAGCCCTAGAAGAATGAATTCTGTGGGTACTGTGTGGTTTTTCATTGCCGATCCTTTCTTCCCCGCTTTAGAGCAGAAACTGTGTATTCCCCTGTAGGACATAAAAAATTAAAGCAAGATTGAGGTTAGAGTACTGAATCTTAAAAATATCCACAGTGATGAATAATCTATGAAACCCAAAAACAAATGTTTTCCTTCAGCAACTCTCCAATTTCTAGTGGACCTCACATTCAAGTAATACATATTATTTGAAGTTAAATACTGATTTCTTTTTGTTGAAAATGCACTGTCACGCACCATGGATAAAAAAAAAATCTGTGTTAACATTTAAGCAGAAGCTATTTATTCTAATTTTTTTTAAATATTAGGATTCTAATTATTCTTGAAAATATTTAGCTCCTTTTTAAAGAATCTGAAGATATTCTAATTGATATTTTTCTTTTCAATATTATAAAAACTAGTCTGCATTATGGATAATCTAAATATAGGGTTTGAAATCTCACACAGGTTACTTAGGCCCACCTCCACATTTTATATTTGGAAACCTACATTTTTTAGGGAACTTTCACAAGGTTACACAATTAGTCACCATAGTAATCATCTCTCTGTAGAATGTGCATGTTTATCCATGGGAATGTTTTGTTGGCATTCTCTCATAAATTACTTTCTTAAGGGTTTGGTTGATGCTATCACACTCTTATCCTTTTTTTGTTTTTGCTTTATTGATAAAAAGTCAGAAGGATAAGAAGGTAACCTTCTATTAGTAAATTAGTTGCCTAGAGTATATGAAATCATTCAATGCATAATCCTTTTTTTCCTTTTTTTTTGTTTACAATACTGTTATGGAAAATGAACAAGTGGATGGTCAAAATAAATTAACTGGGAAGCAGAGATTCTTTCCAGTTTTAAAAATAATCTCGTTTTTGTGACAGAGTACATTTTTTAATTAGAAAAAAATGAACAATCCAATACTTATTTCTGTTTCTGCTTTAGGATTTTATTAATAGTCTCTAGTAGTAAGCAAGTATTTAATTTTTTTAAAGATTTTATTCATTTATTTGACAGACAGAGATCATAAGTAGGCAGAGAGGCAGGCAGAGAGAGGGGGAAGCAGGCTCCCTGACGAGCAGAGAGCCCGATGTAGGGCTTAATACTGGGACCCTGGGAACATGACCTGAGCCAAAGGCAGAGGTTTTAACTGAGCCACCCAGGCACCCTAGAAATTATTTAATTTTTAATATTATAATGGTTGTAAATCCACAAACATATATGCAAACATGATTTTTAAAACATTTAAGTAAAATTAATATTCCATATATTATATTGAAGAATAAAAAATTTACTTACTTCCTGATTCTTCTTGATGACCTAGTCTCAAATTTTAACAACTGATTTGCTTAAACATTTACACAATTTAAGAGCTGGTAAATCGAGTTAGCAAAATATTTGGTTTCTACTGTGCTCTCAAAACAAGTGTGTTGATTTAACTTTTTCATGGTTCTTTGGGATTATAATTCTCTTTGAATCACAATATCCTTCATTCCTGATACTATAAAATGCAGACAATGTTTTATTATAATTCAACTCATTCTTGCTTTTCATCTCTCTCTCAAACTCCACATACAATTCAGTTACACCTAGGTTGACTAGTACTTTCCCATTTGCCTCTTTTCCTATACTACAAAACACTTATTTATCCAATCATTTTTCTTTCTATTCACGCAAACATTTAAAACCAATATTTTGTAATTCTGTGATTATACAACTATAAAACCTAAGTAATATTTTCCTTAAGTTCATGGACTGCTATATTTTCCTGCAAACACTGTTTTGAGAAACAGAATATATGGAATGTTCTTCTCTATGTCTGACTTACAAATGGAACTGGACTTATTTTATCTGTGTCTTTTTGTTGGTCCGGGGTAATTCATTAAGTAAATAGAGTGCCAAGGAGAAGAATCATTAAAGACAGAGCTGAATCATTTTTATAAATATTGATTAAGAAGTACAAAAAGCAAAATGATTCAGGTAAATAGACAAATATACAAATGGCGAGATACTAAGTATGTGAAAGCTTGATTTAGAATTTCATACTTCTATTGCTTCATGGCCTTTTGTCTAAGATGAAGTGTAGAATTTCACTCTTCTGTGATTGCATAAGGAACCCACATTTTTCTTCCAGATACTGGACTTGTCTTCAGTAGAATTAGTGTGCTGATATCTTCTGCATTTTGGCAACCTAGAGAAGAATTCTTTATCAGGATGAAATGGTGGAAAACACTGCTGTGGATTTCTAGTATGACTGATTGTCTTCTGAAATGGACAACCTCTTAAAGACTGACAAGAAGGTTTATACCTATATTGACCCTTTGAATTTAGGGAAGCCATTCCCAAGCCACTCCCTAATGTGGCTTTTATTGCCTTTTGACGACTTTCTTCACTGTGTTATTTACTTCCATTAAACAGTTACTTATATTTGTGCGTATGACATCTTCTCATATTGATAATATTATGAATCAATAAAATAAATATCCGGAAGCTGGCATGGGATATTTTGAACTTGTTTAATCCACAATTCCTTCAATGAGAGATGTCATTTTTATTCCTAGAAGGGTAATATAATATAGAAATATAGGGGCGCATTGGTGGCTCAGTGTCTTGGGCCTCTGCCTTCAGCTCAGGTCATGATCTCGGGGTTCTGGGATCAAGCCCCACATCAGGCTCTCTGCTTAGCAGAGACAATACATAGATGCTGAGATGTGTTGAATTTATAACTGCTACATATTAAAATAGGCATTGGAAATATTTATTCAAGATATTTCAGTGGAGATGGTGAAACTGCTTCTCTACTTATGAAAATTCTATTCCTTTGCCTTTAGTTTTGTATCCAAATAGCAATTCTTTTTATATTTTATTCAGAGCTTTTATTGATTACCAGGCACTGACCATAAAATTATCTCATTTTTTCAAACAGGCAGACAATACAAAACCATCTGAGGTCAGTGCTATTATTATTCAGGTAAAGAAAGAGTGAGGCAGAAAGAAGTTAAACTGTCTGGTGTCCACCATTTGCATGTTTGTAAGCAACACAATCTTTAGTGACTCACAGAGAAAGGGAATGAATTTCTATCTCACAAAGCACTGCACTTCATGAAATATCCTATTAGCCATGTTTCTTCTCCATATCTTTTCTCAAACTCCTAGATACTGGATTGTCTCTCTCTTTCCTCCTTGATCACCCTCTCACTCTCTAACTTTCTACCCTTACTGCTTTATTCCTAGTTCCTAATAGCTGTCTAGCTTTTCTCTAGGCCTCAGAATAATTTACTTTTAATGAAGACTGATTACATCTGTTACCCTCCTATCCACAAGCTAGTAGGCATCTGCTTTTTAATAATGTGTCAATTACCACCATGTATTCTGAGGTTGATGACTGACTATGTTTTAGGTCAATGAAACATCGTTCAAGCTACCAGGTTTCACTCTCCTCAGGGAGTGAAAGATGAATTTTAAATACAAATAATGGTTTGCTGTAACATGTTCTAAATCAAAGGTGAAATTTATTAAATCAAATGATTAAGGGATCCAAATCTTTTAAGACTTTCTCTAAAACCTGAACTGGCATCATATTACTTAATACTTCCAGTATGTATTACTAATCATTTTCAGTGATATATTATCATGCTCTTGCGGAGGTAAGCCACTCCACAAGATGTTGGTTGGTCTCCTAATTACTGACTACCATTATTTAATTGAGCTATTAGTCTATAAGTTGAACATTTAATCTCAGAAGTGTAATGATTGACAGATGATGTTGGACCTCATAAATTACTAGATGTAACCCATATAGTTATAAGAATTTTTTGTGTGTGAAAAAAATAAGGGTTTGCATCATAGGAGTTCCTACCATTAGAAAGTTCCAATACAAACCTTAACAAGAATTGTTCTCAATAACTTCATGAAAAGTCAATACACATCAAATAAATTGATTTTTGCATAGTTGTCAAGAGGCCTAATGTAAAATAAAAGAGGAAAATGAACACCAAATGCATTAGAAAATATTCAATTAATTATTCCTTTGTCATACAAAATGTCTAGTTATGATAAAATGCACATTTTATTTGATCACTGTTTTAAAAGCTAACTCACTGTTATGTACATTATTACATGTGTTTATGTTGGGTGAAATATTTAGTCAGTACTCTGATTGCTATGACACTGAAATCATTCTAAATTATTCAAATGTATTTGTGTGTTCAGAAATGTTTATCGAATGCCCACTACATGGCAGGTACAAGTTCTAAGGGAGGAGTATTAGTGATTCTGGTAAAAGTCTAACAACTGCTTTTCAGAGGGTGGAGGTGAGGGGCTGATGTGTAGAGCTGATCCTGTTCCAAGATGTGAAGTCTCTCACATGGCATGTTTCAAGCTACTGTTGTGGGCTTTCTGAATGCAGAATTGAGAAGACACAACACAACTGCCTTTTGGGAAGCATTTAGTCAGGCCCTTCACCCTTCTGCGTGGACCACAGCATTTTGTCTGCAGAGGAGACCAAGATCTTTCCTCTCCTAGGGTGAGCGATGTGAGAGAAAGCAGACAATAAGCAATGAACATGATTGATTCCTAAGTTATAGGGTCTTTTATAAATTAATAACAATTTTGTAAAGGAAGAGAAAACTGAAAAACCTTGGAAGTAGGGTGCTACTATAATTTTATGTAGAGAAATCAGGGGAGGCCTTATTGAGGTGACATGCAGCTATCTGGGAGAGGAGTGTGTCTGGTTTAAGAACCATCTAGTGTAAATGCACTAAGGCCTTAGGAGGAAAAATCATGTGACTTGCTAAGAAAGGTTTATTTGGTTCTTCCTTTCCAATATTAGTAAATGCATTGGTGCTTGTCTTGCTAGTCTCCTGGATAGAACAACCAGTATAGTACTGAACAAATACAATGATATTGAGCTTGTAACTGAATTTTGTTAAAATGATTTTTCTATGAACAAAGTATATCATGAAGCATATAAGTTTTTGCATCATTTGTGCCTAAATTAATTGTATTTGTAAGGTATTATATCAAAAGAACCAGAAAAGGTATGAGAAACTTATAATCTTCAGTACTGATTATCAAAAAGAGCAGTTTCACATCAAGAATTTAAATACACTACTAAGGGACGCTGGGTGGTTCAGTGGGTTAAGCTTCTGCCCTCAGCTCAGGTCATGATTTCGGGGTCCTGGGATCGAGGCCCATGTCGGGCTCTCTGCTGAGCAGGGAGCCTGTTTCTTCCCAACCCCCTGTCTGCCTCTCTGCCTACTTGTGACTTCTCTGTCAAATAAATAAACAAAACCTTAAAAAAATTAATATACTACTAAGAAACAGTAAACATACTCATATTTGGTATCTAGGAATATTTATGTCTTCAGGATTTTTTAAAGAACTGATATGGTTTATGTGTTAATTAAGGAGTTGCTAGAAATAAGGGCTACCTCATGTTTTCCATAAATAAGTGTGACTTCATAATTGTATTTTAAATTGATAAATTATATGGCACAGAAAATTTTAAACTGGGTACTTGAAAAATACTTTGGGACTTCTCAAAAAGAGTAAATACATCAGTTTCTTAGTGATAGTTTTTTACATAGTTACTAAGTATGCTATCATATGGAGAGGATAGTACATGTAATATTCCAGTAAGACTAATTTATCTTTACAGTTTTCATATAGTAAAATAATAATAATGTTAAACATGACAATATTTTTGAAAGAATGTTTCCTGGTGAAATAAAACAATTTTAACTCATTGATCGTACAGTGTCTTTTTGTCTTTCTTTGATTTTCTAAGTTTTATTGTGAAATAATTGGTATTTAAAAATATTTATAAGAAGGAAATGAGGTCAGTCTCATTGTTACAGAGTGGAAAGACTATCTCAAAGGAAAGGAAATGCATGAGAAAGTGATTGGAATTTAAGTGGAAATATATATATATTCAAATATATTTGATATTTGCACATATATCTACATATGTATATATGTATTTCACAGTATTTCTCAAATATCCTCAGTATACTGCTGGCAATAGAAATACAAGTAATGAAACAGAACTCTAGTGAGACTACGTGGATATTCATAGACCTTTGTGGGGCCCTGTTTCTTATTTACTTGTTCTTGATTATGTCTCTAATTTATGATAACACTTTTATCTTTTTTTATTTGCTTGAGAAAAATACAATCTTCCTTGCCCTCTCCATGAAGGCTCGCTTGACTTGCTGGTTCCTTAGGCTGTAAATAAAGGGGTTCAGCATGGGGGCTACTGAGGTGTTTGGCACAGCAACACCCTTGCTCAGAGACACTCTGTCTTTTGCTGCTGGATTAATGTACATGAAAATGCAGCTGCCATAGGAGATGGAGATGACAATCATGTGGGATGAACAGGTGGAAAAGGCCTTTGTCCTCTGACTAGCAGAAGGAAGCCTCAAAATTGTTCTGATGATATATATGTAGGACAGAATTATTAATGCCAAGTGAACAGTAGAGTAAACACAGCACAGGAAAAGCCCACTATCTCTAGGAATTTTGTGTCTGAACAAGAAAGGTGTAGTAAGGGGAAATAATCACAGGTAAAATGGTCTATAACATTGGACTTACAGTAATCAATCTGTATGAACAGCATGATTGATGGGAATATGATTAAGAATGAAGCCAACCAAGAGGCAAAGACAAGGAGTATGCAGACTCTGGGATTCATGATGGTCATGTAATGCAGAGGTTTGCAGATGGCAATGTAACGGTCATAGGCATTGTAGCCAGAGGGTAAAATTCAGTGACTCCCAACAGAATGAAAAAAAAAAAAAAAACAACTGAGCCATGCAATCATTAAAGGAAATGGTTTTATCTCCTGTAATCAGGGTGCCCAGGAACTTGGGTATGCTGACAGTTGTGAATGAAACCTCTAGCAAGGAGAAATTTCTGAGGAAGAAATACATGGGAGTCTGGAGGTGGGAATCCAGCAGGGTAAGGTGATAATGGTCAGGTTCCCAGTGATGCTGAGCATGTAGGTGATGAGCAGAAGGACAAAGATCACCCCTTGAAGCTGTGGGTCATCTGATAATCCCAGGAGGATGAACTCTGTTAGTTCTGTGTGGTTTTTCATTTTTTTCTTCTTTTGTGTAGACTAGAGGAGAAAACACAAACAGAAGGATTAGAGAAAGGGGATTACATATGGGAAGCCGCTGGAATTGGTCTCTGTAAGTAAACTAATTTAATTTAGTTTAATTTAATTTAATTAATTTAATGTAAGAGAACTTTAAGACAACATAATAAAAGTAGGTGACATGTTTAAAGTAAGTTTTTACCGTGTGCCACACTCTGTGTTTTACACAGAATGTTTCTTCACAAAACCTTTATTTCACTGATTGGGAACAGATTCTAAAAAGATTTTAAAAAATCTTATCTGCAATACATAGCCTACATGAGAAGAACAGGAATTTTAACCTAGGTTTCTCTGGATATTTGATAACTGGAATAGAAATGCTTCCTGTTGACTCTTCAGAGTAATTCCCTGAAGGATTCCCTTCCCATTGAGAAAATCTTTGTCCTCTTACCACTGCAAACTGTCTCATTTCCTCATTTCTGTCAACTGAATTAGGTGTATTATTACTTAGTAATATCAGTATTAGTATTAGCATTATTACTTAGAAGTATAACATAGAAAAGACGGTATGTTTGGAAGGAGGTCACTCAAATGGGGATGTGACCAAAATTTGAAAGTCAGTGAAGTTCAATTTTTAACATTGTGACAAAATTCCCAAGTTTTCACTCTGGTTCACATTCTCCTTTTCCAACCTCCTGTGCCTCATCTGAAGCCACAGTTAATGAATTCTTTGACATGATGTCCTCAGACTTTAGAGAGCACAGAGTTGACAGAAGGCATGGTAGAAATTTAGCAAGTTGATCTACACATTCATGGGCTAAAGAAACAATGTATTTATATCTAAAATTATTTTATAGAACATTTTTTCCTTCAGAGTTTCTTCTATCTAAATGTTGTTGGTATTATTCTTTATATATGAATTCTGCTTTCTATCCCATATTATCATTTTATATTTTTCCTTTTATCTACATGAGTATTCAGTTATAGAAGCTTTATTATATCAACACCTTGGAGTATAGGATAAGACAGCACATGAAATCCCTTTATATTCTTTTCCTGAATAATAATAACAATAATAATACAATGCATTTTAAAGTGAAGCTAAATTTTTCTCAATACATCAAACCAGTCCATTATCATATCCCTCATTCTGTGCATTCTCACTAAATAGTAGAGTGTTCAATTCAGAGTCATGAAGGAAATTTTGCAATAGGATATTTAGTTTAAGATGAAGAATTTTTGATTACTGGTATATAATACATCATAGTACTGTGAAGTTTCTTGCTCTTTTTTCCCCTTACATGTCTGAGTTCTCTTTTCACTCACTTCACACTGTTTAGCAAAAAAATATTGCTGTTGGTTATTTAAGGCAAATTCCAATGCTACTGAGAAAGCTTATGAAAGTCACAGGAAATGAATATTTCTTTTGCTATTTCTCAGGACTGGAGGAAGCAGGCTGAAGAGCTTTTAAACAGACATCACAGTGACATATTTTGTAATCAAACTTATGGCAATTCTAGTGTATGATCGATATTTCAATCATAAAAGTCATTGGTCTCAATAAACAATCCTCTATAATTAACACTGTGTGTACACTCTTTGATCTGTAAGTTTTTTCTTCTTCTGATGTTTTTGGTAGAGTGATGAAAAATATATCCAAGACTCTAAAACATCATTTCAAGCTTTTCTTCCTAACTACTTATCCTCGTTTATTTTACCCAGTCACATGTAACTTATGTTCACAAGATTTGTAGTCCCATTTGCTCCTTTCTTTTCAATGAATTCCACTCTGTCATGGATATCTAATTGTTGAATAGAGTGTGTCTTTCATTGAAAGTGAAACAATTTCATTGTTTATACAATATGATATATTTATACAATATATCATATTGTATAAACAGCTACTTGCTATTTTGTTAAATAAAATACTGGAAATTATTTTTAGGACACTTCTGCAATTCCATATACATTTTGAAAAAAGAATAATAGCATTCCCCAGATTGTCCAATTTAAAAAAACAAGAATTTTTAAAACCTACTAAAGATGAAGAGATTGTTTTCTTTACTTTTGTAACAATTAGAAGTGGTAAAAAGCACCATGATTCCACAATATAATTGGAAATTAACTTTATCATCCTGCACTCTCCTCTTAATTTAAAGAGAGAGAATTCTTTACTTCTGTGTGCTAAATTCTCTCTTCATAAGTTAAAACTCCTTAAAGAAAGTTGTGAACACATATATTCAAGGAAATTTTCACCCACAAATTAGTACACAATTTTCCAATTCTTTTTCTCTCTCACTTGACACTCCTTTTCTTGGTGTTAGATTCAGATGTGAGGCTAATTTGTCAAAGAAGAGAACAAAATATTGGTTTAATGTGGGATCTTGAGTAACAATTCGGTTTTATAACAACCACTAACTGTTTTTTCTGGAATGATTCACTCCATTCCTGACCATGTTTGCTGACAGCTAATGTCATGCAAGAACTTCATAGTGACTGAATATAAAAAATCTCATGAAGAACCAATTTAGGGTTTTTTTTTTTTTCTCAGATTATTAGTTTAGTAATGTCTCAGAATATTCCTCAAATTGGTTCAGAATCTTGTTTCCCTGAGTCCCCTGGAAAAAAAAAAAAAAGAATCACCTTGTTTTTTTCCTAATAGAAAGGGAGAATTTGGATCCCAAATCAGATTAAAGCATCAACCAGTATGAATAGGAATAATGAAGGAAAAGCAGTAATCATATAAATTACTCTCAAAATCTGTGGGTTTTCATAGAGATATTCTACATATATCCTGATTATCTCAATTTGTTAACTAGGTATCCATATTTGGGGATAATTTTTAATGTAAAGAAGGAAAGGGATTCTTAAAAAACATAAAGCATTAGAACTTAGTATGTACTTATAATAAGTGATATTGTTGTGGCATTTGTGGGCTTTGCCTTCAAAGAGAAATGTATTAAAAATGCAACTTAGTCACATTATAGTATTGTGACTTTGGACAAGTTACTTAATCTCTCTGAATTTTACTTTTTCCTTCATTTAAAAGTGGGAATAATATGTCATGGAATAATCATGAGGGCTAATTTAAGAAAAAGTAAAATTAAATTATACAAAATTTGTATAAAATGTATTCCCAGATAGTGGTTAATATTATCTTTATTCTCCCAAAAATAAAGTCAATGAACATATTTGAGGAATACAGTCCCACTTTAAACACCAAAACTGGGGCACCTGGGAGCCTCAGTGGGTTGAAGCCTCTGCCTTCAGCTCAGGTCATGATCCCAGGGTCCTGGGATCGAGCCCTGCATTGGGCTCTCTGCTCAGCAGGGAGCCTGCCTCCCCCTCTCTCTCTCTGTCTGCATCTCTGCCTACTTGTGATCTCTGTCTGTCAAATAAATAAAGAAACAACAACAACAACAACAACAACAAAAACAAAGAAAACCCACCAAAACAATTTTTGAGATTGAAAGACTATATGTACTTATCTCATTTACTCAGTATGAGTTATCTCTGTTAATTTGAAGACACTGACAATGAAAGAGATTACGTATAATAAGCAAGATCAGACATCAGATGTTAATTGATAGTAGAATTGTAATTCCTAAGTCTTTCTGCCTGAAACCAGAGCATTTACTATTTATTAAACATGTATTCAATGAGGAAGATCAAATTGAGTGACAATAGTTTTATGAAAATTAATAGAGGAATAAATTATTATGACAAGCAGGAAAGGTAACCTACTCATTTTTCATAATCCTTGATAAATACAGCTGACATAAGCAACCCAAATTATTCTATGAATTCCAATGAAAAGTTAAGATAAACATTAATGAATCAGTGCTAAGGAAAAGAAATTTTCCATTGGCTACATCTTTATAATCTCACCTCTATTTGTCACAAAAATGACATCATCAGCTGGTTGAAATGGTTAAAAAAAAAAGGAAATTGATAACTATTTCAGTTTTAGGTTAAGAGATTCAGTATTTTAAAAATCAGTCTTTCTCAATACATTGGAGTTACTTTATTTCTGTAGCCAATATTCTTTTACACATTTTTCACTGTAGCTATGGGAGCAAAAATAGTGAAGAGAAGTTAGATTTGGAGTTACTTTGGGCCTTTCTGGAAGAAGATTCTATGTGGATTTTCCCCTGCATAAAGCACACGTTTTATTTACCATATATGCCTATGTCTCAGAGCTAATACTCCAGTGAATTAAATGTGCCAACAAGGACCTAGGGGAAAATACACTAAGGATTGTACAAATGTTATCAACAGTTGCACCAATATTGGAACAAGAAACTTTTGGGATAATGCCCAAAGAGATAGAAAGAGCATAAGAAATCAGCCAGAATAACATGGAATATTTTGCATATAATCTAAATGAGAAAATAACTAAATGTGCACAGCTTTTGGAGGATGTTTCCTGAATTTACTAAATCAGAATTTCTCTCAAGAATAGAATCTTCCATTTCTTCTTTTGCTGAGTAAAATACTGAGACAACTTAATCTTATATGAAAACATTACATTTCTATCATATACTAAAACATCTCCATAAAAGTGGCTCTCCAAGCTAGTAGGTATCAAATAAATTATTCAAATCACTGAATATAGAATGATAACAAAAATGGGAAAAGAATATGCAGGGAATGATCCCAGTCTTTTGGTACTGGTTGAAAACTGATTTGTGACCCAAGATATGATCTATTCTGGAGAATGTTCCATGTTCACTAGAGAAGAATGTGTATCTGTTGTTTTGGGATGGAATGTTCTGAATATACCTATGATGTCCATCCAGTGTGTCATCCAGTGTGTCAATAAAAGGCCTTTATTTCCTTGTTGATATTTTGATGGGATGATCTGTCCATTTTAGTGAGGGAGGTGTTAAAGTGCCCTTCTATTATTGTATTATTGTTGAGTGTTTCTTTGATTTTGTTATTTATTGGTTTATTTAGTTGGCTGCTCCCATGTTAGGGCCATAGATATTTAAAATTGTTAGATCCTTTTGTTGTACAGACCTTTGAGTATGATATAGTGTCCTTCCTCACCTCTTATTGCTGTCTTTAGCTTAAAATCTAATTTATCTGATAAACGGATTGCCACCTCAGCTTTCTTTTGATGTCCATTAGCATGGTACATTGTTTTTCACCCCCTCACTTTAAATCTGGAGGTGTCTTTGGGCCTAAAATGAGTTTCTTGTAGAGAGCATACTGATATGTCTCGGTGTTTTTATCCATTCTGATACCCTGTGTCTTTTGATTGGGGTATTTGGGCCATTTACATTCAGGGTAATGATTGAAAGATATGAATTTAGACATGCTATGCCATTGTATTGCCTGTAAGGCGACTGTTACTGTATATTGTCTCTGTTCCTTTCTGGTCTACTACTTTTAGGCTCTCTCTTTGCTTAAAGGACCTCTTTCACTATTTCCTATAGAGCTCATTTGGTGTTTACAAATTCTTTTAGTTTTTGTTTGTCCTGGAAGCTTTTTATCTCTCCTTCTATTTTCAATGATAGCCTAGCTGGATATAGTATTCTTAGCTGCATGTTTTTCTCATTTAGTGCTCTGAATATATCATGCCAGTCCTTTGTGGCCTGTCAGGTCTCTGTAGATAAGTCTCCTGCCAACCTAATATTTTTACCATTGTTTATTACAGACTTCTTGTCCTGGGCTGCTTTCAGGATTTTCTCTTTGTCACTAAGACTTGTAAGTTTTACCATTAAATGATGGGCTGTGGACCTATTCTTATTGATTTTGAGGGGGAATCTCTGTGACTCCTGGATTTTGATGCTTGTTCCCTTTGCCAAATTAGGGAAATTCTTTGCTATAATTTGCTCCAATATACCTTCTGGCCCCCTCTCTCTTTCTTCTTCTTCTGGAAACCCAATTATTCTAGTATTGTTTCATCTTATGGTATCATTTAAATCTCAAATTCTCCCTTCGTGGTCCAGTAGTAGTTTGTCTCTCTTTTGCTCAGCTTCATTATTCTCCATCACTTGGTCTTCTATATCACTAATTCTCTCTTCTGCCTCATTTATTCTAGCAGCAAGAGCCTCTATTTTTTATTGCACCTCATTAATAGCTTTTTTGATTTCAACTTCATTAGATTTTAGTTCTTTTATTACTCCTGAAAGGGATTTTATTTCTCTAGAAAGGGATTCTCTAATATTTTCCATGCTTTTTTCAAGCCCAGCTAGCACCTTGATGATCCTCAATCTGTGCTCTAGTTCTGACATATTACTAACGTCCATATTGATTAGGTTCCTAGCATATAATACTGACTCTTGTTCTTTTTTTTTTTTTTTTTGTGGTGCATTTTTCTGCCTTGTCATTTTGTCCAGATAAGAATAGTTGAATGAGAGGACAAAATACTAAAAGTATAGCTATGACTCCAGAAAAATATACACTAACCGAATCAGAAGAGACCTGAATGTTGGGGGGGGGGGGGAAAAAAGGGGGAAAAAAAGAAAAAAAATATATTTTATACTGCTGAATAGAACAGAACCACACATTTGATTTTGGTGTATTTTTTTCTGTTAGAAGAAACTACCTCCCAAAATTTAAAAAAAAGAAAAAAACATATAAATACATATATATATACACACACATATATACAAAATATATATATGTATATGTATATATGTATATGTGTATATATATATATATATATATATATACAGAAAAGGGTATGCATGATGAAGGGATGGAATATGACTGTAAAGATGAAAATTAAAAAAGATTCTAGGGGAGGAGTCAAGATGGCAGAGGAGTAGCAGGCTGTTCAGGTCGCAGGAGTTCAGTTAGATAGTTATCAAACCAGGTTGCAGGAGTTCAATTAGATAGTTATCAAACCATCCAAAAACCTACAAATCCAACAGGAGATCAAAGAGAAGAAGAGAAGAAATTTTAGAAACAAAATTGACTCCTTTCTGGAAGGTAGGACCTGTGGTAGAAGTGAATCCAAAATGATAGGAAGATAGACCATGGGGGGAGGGGCCAGCTCCTGGCAAGTGGCAGAGCAACAGAGCACAAAATCAGAACTTTTAAAAGTCTATTCTACTGAGGGACATCACTCCAGAGGCTAAGTGGGAGTGGAGCCCTCGTGAGGACAGTGTGGTCTCAGGTCCCACAGGGTCACAGAAAGATCGGGGGTGTCTGACTGTAGCAGAGTGTGCAGGTGTTAGAGCAGGGAAGCCAACTATAGAGACAGAGCCAAAGAGTGAGCTCTCAGCTCAGGGTTACCTTAAACTGTGATCTGTGGCATGGTCAGGCCACTGTTCTTTGAGCAGGGCCTCCACAAGTGGCAGATCCAGGGAGACCCCCCTGAAAGAGCAGAGTGGCAGGAATCTGATGGGTTTGGAGACTCCAAATGGGGTTGTGTGCCAGAGACAGAAACACTCAGTCACAGGTTGGGTGAGCCCTGAGATGGATGGAGACCATGGAGACGGCAGTGATTGAGTACTTTTCTCGAGGGCACACTGAGGAGTGGGGCCCCAAGCTCTTGGCTCCTCCAGGCTGAAGATTGGTTGGCTGCCATTTTCATTCCCATTCTCCAGAGCTCTATAGAAAGCATTCAGGGAACAAAAGTTCCCAAGAGTGAACCCGAGCAGATTATTTAGCCCAGCCCCTGGCAAGGGTGGTGCAATTCCACCTTGGGCAAAGACACTTGAGAATCACTACAACAGGTCCCTCACCCAGAACATCAGCAAGAACATCCAGCCAAGAAAAAGCTCACTGATGAAGGAGAACAATGGATTCCAGAGGAAGGGAAAGCAAAACATGGAATTCATAGCTTTCATGCAAAGTTAATTAATTTTTTTTATTTTATTTTTTCTTATTCCAATTTTTTTAACTTTTATTCTTTCCCCTTTTAACATTTTTTAACTAGTTTATCTTAACAATACCTTTCTTAAAAAAATCTTTTTGAACATTTATTATTATAGTTATATTTTATCCTTCACTGTATTTAACTTTACTTTTTGTATACATATAGAGTTTTTCTTCCAAAAAATTTTGGGATACAACTTCTTCTAATGGATCAAAATATACCCTAAATCTAGCACAGGGCTTTGTTTTAGTCTCCAGCCTGAGTAAATTCTCTCCACTTTCTTTTTCTTTCCTTTCCCAACCAACTTATCCTATGAAGTCCTTTTTTCGAATTTTTAAAAAATTTTCATCCTTACACTTGTATTCCATCCCTTCATCATGTTTACCCTAATTTTTGTGTATATATACACACACACGCGCGCGCACACACACACACATATATATTTTTCTTTCTTTAAAATTTTGGGAGGTAATTTCTTCTAACAGACGAAAATCATCCAAAATCAAGTGTGTGACTCTGTTTTATTCACCAGTCTAATATATATGTGTATGTATATATATATGTGTGTGTGTGTGTGTGTAAACAAATGAAAATGAAAATGAAAGCATAACTCTTCAAAATCTTTGAGAACAGCAAAGGCGGTCCTGAGAGGAAATTATGTAGCAATACAGGCCTTTCTCAAGAAACAAGAAATTTCTCAAGTATACAACTTAACCTTACACCTAAAGGAGCTGGAGAGAGAACAGCAAAGAAAGCATAAACACAGCAGAAGAGAAATATTAAAGATCAGAGCAGAAATCAATGAAATAGAAACCAAAAAAACAATAGAACAAACCAACAAAACTAGGAGCTGGTTCTTTGAAAGAATTAATAAGTTTGAAAAACCCCTGGCCAGACTTATCAAAAAGAAAAGAGAAAGGACCCCAATAAATAAAATCATGAATGAAAGAGGAGAGATCACAACCAACACCAAAGAAATACAAACAATTATAAGAACATATTATGAGCAACTATACACCAGCAGATTTGATAACCTGGAAGAAATGGATGCATTTGTAGAGACATATAAACTACTACAACTGAACCAGGAAGAAATAGAAAAAATGAACAGATCCATAGCCAGTAAGGAGATTGAAGCAGTCATCAAGAATCTTCCAAAAAAACAAGAGCCCAGGGCCAGAGAGCTTCCCAGGGGAAGCATTTATAGAAGAAGCCAAACTCTCACCCTTTGCAGATGATATGATACTTTCTGTGGAAAACCCAAAAGACTCCACTCCAGATCTGCTAGAACCTGTATAGGAATTCAGTAAAAAGTGTCAGGATATAAAATCAATGAACAGAAATCAGTTGCATTTCTATACACCAACAACAAGACAGAAGAAAGAGAAATTAAGGAGTCAATCCCATTTACAATTGCACCCCAAACTATAAGATACCTAGGAATAAACCTAACCAAAGAGGCAAAGAATCTGTACTCAGAAAACTATAAAGTACTCATGAAAGAAATTGAGAAGACACAAAGAAATGAAAAATGTTCCATGCTCATGGATTGGAAGAACAAATATTGTGAAAATGTCTATGCTAACTAGAGTGAGCTACAAGTTTAATGCAATCCCTATCAAAAGACCATCATTTTTTTTTTTTTCAAAGAAATGGAACAAATAATCCTAAACCTTGTATGGAACCACAAAGGCCTCAAATAGCCAGAGGAATGTTGAAAAAGCAAGCCAAAGTTGGTGGCATCACAATTCCAGACTTCAAGTTCTGTTACAAAGCTGTCATCATCAACACAGTATGGTACTGTCACAAAAACAGACACATAGATCAATGGAACAGAATAGAGAGTCCAGAGATTGATCTTCAACTCTATGGTCAACTAATCTTCGACAAAGCAGGAAAGAATGTCCAATGGAAAAAAGACAGCCTCTTCAATAAATGGTGTTGGGAAAATTGGACAGCCACATGTGGAAAAATGAAACTGGACCATGTCCCTACACCACACACAATAATACACTCCAAATGGATGAAGGACCTCAATGTGAGAAAGGAATCCATCAAAATTCCTGAGGAGAACACAGGCAGCAACTCTTCAACCTCAGCTGCAGCAACTTCTTCCTAGAAACATCACCAAAGGCAAGAAAAGGAAGGGCAAAAATGAACTATTGGGACTTTATCAAGATCAAAACTTCTGCACAGCTTAGCCTCTGGAGCAATGTCCCTCAGTGGAATAGACTTCTAAAATTCCAATTTTGTGTTCTGTTGCTCTCTCACTTGTCAGGGGCTGGCCCCTCCCCCCCCATGGTCTATCTTCCTGTATGTTGCCTTGGATTCACTTCTCTGAACCTCCTACCTTCTGGAAAGTGGTTAATTTTCTGTTCCTAGAACTGCTGATCTTTTTCTCTTCTTTCTCCTGTTGAGTTTGTAGGTGTTCAGAATGGTTTGATGACTATCTACCTGAACTCCTGGGACCTGATGATATTTTGGTCTCCTACTCCTCCACCATCTTCTCCTCCCCTTCTATATGCCAAGTATTATACTCAGAGTTAGTATCCTCCCTGACTATACTATAATACTATAATACTATAATAATATAATTATATACAGATAAGATAAGGTTAGTAAAAACACCAGTAAAACTGTGCTTATTATAGTAAAGCTATGCAAAATTTGCAGATCTTACAGCATTTCATATATATATATATATATATATACACACAAACACACACACACATATATGTATGTATGCGAGCAAACACAAAATTTTGTGTTGTTTTTCAAGTTGGACTATTATATTGACTGTTATAGCTCGACCTTAGGAAAATCATTCAACATATCTAACATCAATTCACACGTTGGTAAAAAAGGATAATCATGTCTAATTTGTCATACAGCTGTGAAGATTAAATATGATATGGTATGGAACATACCTTGTCTTGCATATGACACAAAATATATGTTCTCTATAGAAGAGTTGCTATTTATGAAATTCCTATCAAACTTTTAGTTGGCGTAAGAGTGGTTGCCTTGGGGTGCCTGGGTGGCTCAGTTGGTTAAGTGGCCAACTTTTGATTTCTGCTTGGGTCATGATATCAGAGTCTTGAGATCAAGCCCTGTGTCAGGCTCCATGCCCAGAGCAGAGTCTGCTTGTCCCTCTCCCTCTGCTCCTCTCCTCGACCCTGCACATCCTCTCTCTCTCTGTCTCTCTCTCTGTCTCTAAAATAAATAAATAAATAACATTTTTTTTAAATAAAAAAATAGTGGCTGCCTAAATATTTATCTGTTATATATTTTTATAAAAAATAATGCATAAAATAAGAAGACCTAATAAAACAAGATGTAATTACCTGACTTCATATCTAGAAAACATAGGATATATGACTTTCAGATAATTCATAAGTCGTAACATATGTATCCAAGTTTACTAACTGAATGGGAAGAATTGGACAGGCACTACAGATAGTGGGCAAAAACAATGGTGATGTACCTGATGATTCAGGTAACTTTTAAAAGGAAAAATAATTTTATATCAATGAGAGAAAATAATTTAAAATAAATTGAAACAATATCTACTTTAAGTCATTACAGTATAAAATATTTTTTACTGAAGTTTATTTGACACACAGTATTACATTAGTTTCAGTTGTACAACATAACATTTCAAGAAGTCCATACATTATGCTGTGCTCACCACAAGTGCAGCTGCCATCTGTCACCACTCAGAGCTATTAAAATAGCACTGACTACATTCCTTATGCGGTACCTTCTATTCCTGTGACTTGTTTATTCCATAATTGAAAGTCTGTACATTCTACTCCCCTTCACACATTTTGCCTATCACTCCCCCTTCCTTCTGGCAACCATTGGTTTGTTCTATGTATTTATGGATCTCTTTCAGTTTCGTTTGCTTCTTTACTCATTGCTTTGTTTTATTTTTGCAATTCCAAATATAAGTGAAATCATATGGTATCTGTCTTTCTCTGTCTGACTTATTTCATTTAGCAAAACATCCTCTAGATCAATCCACATTGTTGCTAGTGGCAGGTTTGTATGTTTTTTTTATGGCTGAGTAATATTCTGTTATATATGTCACAACATCTTTATCCTTTCCTCTGTCAATATACACTTGGATTGCTTCTGTATCTTGACTATTATGAATAATGTGGCACAAAATACAGGGGCTATATATTTTTTGGAATTAGTGTTTTTGATAGAACATTTTGATTAATCAAAATAGTTGGCAAATGATTTATGTTCCATAACTACTGGTTTTATATTCATAATCATAAATCCCTGACATGGAATATACAGATAGTTTTAAAGGAAGACACAATTCATGTTATCATGTTAACACAATTCATGTGTTAATAGTTATTAACACATCTATGTTATCAAGAGTGTTTAGCAAATGAGCTCAGCATTTCCTGTAGCTATGACATGAATATAGGAAGATAATAGAAATGAAATAGAAAATTTCATTTTCTTTTATTGAATCTTCATGATAACATTCATTCATACTACCCCAAACTTTGATTTGTTTGTATGAAATGGTACTTCAAGGACCAAATCTTTGAAGGTCTGTGTACTTTTTGGTCCCTTAGGGTGTAAATAAAAGTGTTTAACATGAGGGCAAAGAATTATTGAGAATAGCTACTTCTTTTGTCACTAATGCCTTTTTTTTTGCAGAAAAATTAGCATATATGGAAATAGAAATGGCAATCATGTGAGTCGAACAAATAGAGAAAAACATTGTTTTTCTCTGACTAGGAGATGTGGTGTATATGTAAGACAAAATCACCAACACCAAAGTAAACAGCAAAGTACCCCAACCAAGCAAAAGCCAGTTACTACAAAGAGCCATGTATCTGAATGAGACAGTTGCAAAAAAGAAAGATAGCCACATGCAAAGTGTTCAATGACATTGGAAACACAGTAATCCAGTTGAGTAATCCAGTATAAGTGGTGGGAAAATGATCAGAAACTTGCCCAGTAATGCACATAGCATAAAACAGGTTACAGAGTTTCCTGTTCTTGATGGTTGTATAATGAAGGGGCTTGCAAATGGCAATAATAGTGATCAAAGGACATGGCAATTAGAATTTGAAATTCAGTTACTCCCATGAAAATAAAGAATAGTTGGGCGACACAAATGTTATTGGAAATGATATTATCCCTGGTGATTATTACCCCCCAGAAATCAAGGAATACATGTAATTGTAAATGAGATTTCTAAGAAACAGAAGTTCTAGCTAAGAAATACAGAGGCCTCTGTAGATGAGAGCTCACCCAAATTAGGGTGATGATAGTCAGGTTTCCATTGACACTTAACATGTTTGTGATAAATAGGCAGAGTAAAATCAGAATCAGAAATCAGGATCATCAGAAAGGCATCATCGTGTGGTGGTTTATTTCTTCCTCTTCCATTTTTATTTCTTTTAAAGATATGAGACAACACTGATGAATCCAGAGGACATTACCCTAAGTGAAACAAGTGGAAGGACAACAAAATGCATGATTCCACTTATATGAGGTGTTAAAATCAGTCTATCTCATGGAAATGGAGTAGAATGGTGACTGTCTTAGGATGGAGCAGGGTCAGCAATGGGGAGTTGCTATTAGCTGGTATAAAGATCAGTTTTTTTTTTTTAAAGATTTTATTTATTTATTTGACAGATAGAGATCACAGGTAGGCAGAGAGGCAGGCAGAGAGAGAGAGGAGGAAGCAGGCTCCCCGCTGAGCAAAGAGCCAGATGCGGGGCTCGATCCCAGGACCCCGAGATCATGACCTGAGCTGAAGGCAGAGGCTTTAACCCACTGAGCCACCCACGTGCCCCTAAAGATCAGTTTTGTAAGAAGGATAGGTTTTCAAGATATTGAAGATGAATACTGTTGAAGAACATTGTTTGCTGTACACATTTTGCCTACAGTTAACAATACTATATTGTGCCTTTAAAAATACAAGTGGGCAAATCTCGAGTTAAGTGTTCTCACCACTTTATAAATATAATTTGTGCTTATTCACAACCATAGCAGTTAACTATACAGACCAATGTTAATAATAATAGCTACTATTTATTGATAGCTAATTATGCTATGTGCTTGAAAGGCTCATTCCGATCCCTATGGTACATTTTATATGCCAGATTTATCTGACACCTGATTTACCATTGGGAAAACATATGTTGAGAAGTCATAGAAACCCTAACTTTGTCAACTATTTGCCTTCTTTCACATACTAAATATACTTCAGATAGAATGCAATTGAGAAACCATTCATAAGTTTTCTATTACATTTTGAATACCCTTCAATTTTCTATTACTTATTTTATTTTTTTCTCTATAATTCCTATGCTGTATTTCTAGTTGAATATTTTACACAGAAATCATTAGGAATGGTACAGCATGAATTAGGATTATAGTATATTTTCTATTACTAAATAGTGGCTTATATTATTTAGAATACTTTATTGTATCCATAATTTTCTTTCATTTTCTCTCTCACACACACATACAGAAACACACTTACATCTTTCCAAAATACTTTAGGCACTTAACACCTTAAGTAGAGTGAGTGGAGGAGTATTTTAACAGGTGAAATTCTAACTTTATATGAAATGGAAAATTTTGCTCTGTTATGAAGATTTTATTTTATATAAAACTTAAATGATTTTGCTTTTATAGGCATCAATTAATTTAGACACATGCCCAGTTTCAACCTAGTCCAAAACTAGAAAGGAGCTATACATACGTATTTCAGCATCATCATTAAGCAAAGCTTACACCATGGAATTAGAGAAATCGAACTTATTCTACATATCTAAGACAGTATTTCTTCACTATTTTCTACAGTAGGTGTATGTGTGTGTATGTATGTATGTATGTATGTATGTATGTCTGCATCTACTTGTATATCTACCTATATCTAGTGAGTCATAATGGATTTTGGAAATATGGAGATGTATTTAGCAGCATAGCTACAAAAGTATATATGCTATATATCTATTCTTTTTTTAACAATAGATAAATTATATGAACACACCCTATGTAGTGAGCAATGTTTCATGGTTTTTAAATGAAAGTTTTCACTTTTTTCAAAAAATCATGGCATTTCAAGAATTTCTTTTCCTAGAGAAACTGCAAGATGGTGAAAGGATTTCTGACCAAGATCACTGAAAATCACAAATTATATTTTCTGTATAGAGTAAGGAAAATATCACATCAATAATTACAGTGCCTCCTCCATTCTGTGATAATCATTTGCCTAAACAAAATGCAAAGTAGAACTTTACAAATTAAAACAATTAATAATCAAGATGTTGCAACTAATCAAAGTTTCAGAAGAATGGGAACCAGAAAAAATTGCAAAGTTATTTCATCTGAATGGGAAATATATTGAATGTGCTTATAAACTCTTAGAAAGAAAGAATGAATAAGGATAGCAGGAAGACCACTGTGATTTAAAGGTAGCTCAAATTTCGTGTTTGTATATTTTAAATTGCCCTGTAATGTGTCTAATTTGTAAAACCATAACATTTCATTTGCTTGAGAAAAATACAATCTTCCTTGCCCTGTCCATGAAGGCTCGCTTGACTTGCTGATTCCTTAGGCTGTAAATAAAGGGGTTCAGCATCGGGGCTACTGAGGTGTTTAGCACAGCAACACCCTTGCTAAGAGACTCTCTGTCTTTTGCTGAGGGTTTAATATACATGAAAATGCAGCTGCCATAGGAGATGGAGATGACAATCATGTGGGATGAACAGGTGGAAAAGGCCTTTGTCCTCTGACTAGCAGAAGGAATCCTCAAAATTGTTCTGATGATATATATGTAGGACAGAATTATTATTACCAAGGTGAACATTAAAGTAAACAGAGACCAGGAAAACCCCATTATCTCTAGGAATTTTGTGTCTGAACAAGAAAGTTGCAGCAGGGGGTAAAAATCACAGGTAAAATGGTCAATAATATTAGACCTACAGTAATTAAGGTTTAAGAGCAACATGAGTGCAGGGAATACAATTAAGAATGAAATCAGCCATGAGGAGAAGACAAGGAGTATGCAGACTCTGGGATTCATGATGGTCATGTAATGCAGAGGTTTGCAGATGGCAATATAACGGTCATAGGACATGGCAGCCAGGAGGTAAAATTCAGTGACTCCCAAAAGAATGAAAAAAAAGAACTGAGCAATGCAATCATTAAAGGAAATGGTTTTATCTCCTGTAATCAGAGTGCTTAGGAACTTGGGTATGCTAACAGTGGTGAATGAAACCTCTAATAAGGAGAAGTTTCTGAGGAAGAAATACATGGGTGTCTGGAGGTGAGCATCCAGCAGGGTAAGAGTGATAATGGTCAGGTTCCCAGTGATACTGAGTATGTAGGTGATGAACAGAAAGACAAAGATCACTCCCTGAAGCTGTGGGTCATCTGACAATCCCAGGAGGATGAACTCTGTTAGTTCTGTGTGGTTTCTCATTCTCCAGTTGCTTATTTGTTGTTCTCCTGCCAGACTTCTAGGAGAAAACACAAGGAAGAAACTTGAAGAGAGGATTAGCAGAGGTCCAAGTTTGGAGACAGAATTTGGCAAAAAACCTACGTGCTTTCATCTACAGGGGAAATTTTATGAATCTTTGACTGATTCTTCCCAAACCACAAACATCTGTGCTGAAATCTCCTGTGAACTCCCCCACTATGCTGTGCACGTCTGAAAGTTAGGAAGAGTCTGACCTTCATAGCCTTTCCAACACAGTCCAGTGCCTGGAAGTCATATGGGGCTTAAAATAAACATTTGTCTACTTAATTCACTCATTCATTCTGAGTTTGTTCTTGCATCACAAACACCCATCAGGTGAAGTTCTCTAATGTATGCCCAATTCCTGGCTGCATATTACATAGGTTGTGTCTTTGTTTTACAAGGTGTTTCCCCCTTTCTTTTATAAGAAAGGACATGTAGAAGAAGCCCCAACTTTTGATATATAATTAAAAAAAACTTCATTAAACATTATTTCAAAATAGGTTTCATTAAATGTTTTTAGAATGCGTTCTTTAACTTTACTCCTGCTCAGTAACAATACTCTTCCTTCATCAGGGTTAGCTTTTCCTAGGAAGCACTAGTTTCTCATAACACCTGGGAGCCTCAATATGCATTCTCATCAAATAGGCAATATTTGGTTTCATTAGAATTGAATTTCAGTTCAATCCCCAAATTGAAATTTTTGCACTAAATTTACTGGCTTTGGAGATACTGTTTTAAAAAGGCATATTATTACTCTTCCATAGGTAATAATGTGTCAATACACTGCATTTTTAACCTTATTTCAAGTTTTTTTGCATATTCTTTATTTTCTTAACTTTCCTACCAATTTTAACACTTTCTGAAAATGAATAACTTGACTGAATTACACATTTTGGCTACTGATGAAACATTTGAGGGAATGTATGAAGAGCTGTGAAAGAAGGTAGTAATATATACAGAAACGTTTATGTGAGCATTACTGAAAAGGGGTACTTAAAGGCCAGTTTTCTAGGATCATAGAATATAGGCTTAAAACAACTCTACCAAGAGATGATCCAATATCACAGACCTGGGGGAAGCATACTATACTATTATGTAAAAATATTAATGAAAATCAATGGACTATATTCATTTACCAACATCACCTAATGTTTAACAACATTACCAACACAGATGTTATTCATTCATTCATTCATTCCTTCATTTATTTGTTCATTAATTCAGCAGGCTTTGGGGAGAAAAAAACCTCAATGTTAAATAAGGTACATATGATTCCTCAAGCCTGAAGCCACCCCAAGGATGTACTCATGCAGAGTATGAAGGATATCTCTAAGCATTTAGACCATCTTTTTATTTCTGAACACAGATCCATATTTCCCCTGGAAGAACATGGGCTAGGTTCAACAAATTATTTCCCACCGATTCGGTTAAAATCAAGAACCCCTTTGGCATACTCTTTGAGCTATTTAAAATGAAAGTTAGCAATAATACTTCATATTTGTTAAATAAGATGGCCACAAAGTACCTTCAAGTTTCATTCTGAAAATATCACTGTTCCATTCTATATTTAGTCATCAATAATCAAATAAAAAAGGAAAAATACATAAACTCATAACAAGATCATGGTATAAAAATCCTATTAATTTCTTACTTGGGACACTCTAAGGTAAATTGTTATTACAGAAAATTTATGGGCTCTGCAGTTAGAGAAACATGGGCTAAAAATTCAAATGGGCTGTTTAATGGATTTGTGACTTTAGATGGTACTTAATTTCCCTAAGCATCTGTTTTCTCGGTTTACCATAGGTGTAAAATTTCAAGGGCATTTTGGGAATTAATTGAAATAATATAAATGAAAGTGCTGTATAAACCATGTGGCACTAAATATGCTTTAAGAAGAGCTGGTTTATTTATCTTCTTTTAGTTGGAATTGTTTTCCAACTTTGGACAGAATATTCATAGTAACTGTGATTGTACAAAGGCATTATTTATTCAAATGAAATATTAAGGACTTTCATATTCTATCTCACTAACTTTTATGACATCCTGATAGAACTTTATCTTTGTTCCCAAATGAAGCACTAGGGTACTGTGGTTTTGTACCTTAGATATATTTGTGTAGCTAACAAGTATTCAATATATCAGAGACTACCTAAAATTAAAGTCTGTTCTCTTAAAGAAAGTATTACATAACCTATATATTCAATTAGAAACACAGCCACAGAGATGATAATTTCTTCCTTTTATTTGAGAATGAATAAATTATATAATAAAGCAAAATATACTAACATCCTTTTACATTTTAAAAAATAAATCCAGTTGAAAAATGAAATTACAATATATCCTATTTAATCTGACTTAAAGTTGAGCTGATAAGTAATGAAGCAATGACACAGTTTGGGAGACTCCATTGCGTTCTATATGTCCGACTTACCTCTGATTTCATACAGGCTCACTAACATGCAGAATGGCCGGAACATAAAAAATACTAGCAGTTGCCATTGTTGCAGTCCAGGGAAACCAGCATTCCTGAACACATTTCCTCTTAGTGTACCTCTTTGCTTTCTCTTGTTAATGTTTTTGTCCTAAGTTTCCTATTATTTCTTGAGTATAGAGAGTGAGAGAGGAGCAAATGTATGAAAGAGAAAAAAAATCAGAAAGTATTTTAAAACTGTCTGATGTGGTTTCTACACAGATCTTATGTAGCATGAGTTACATAATGTTTTATCTGTTCTCTCTGTGGATGGCTCACAGGGAATAATTCAGTGAATCAAAATTGCCAGAACAGGACTTCACACAAAACACTAAGGAATATAAAACATAATACACATTAGAATTGAGATTTGACAAAGAAGCTTGGGGGAGAGTGTCCAATGAGACAGAAAAAATAACAATGAACAAACAACCATTCTAAATGTGATCTGTTTCTCTTGAGAAACAAACATACTGACAGAAATTATTTTTCAGACAGAGATGACCAAAAAAGTATCTCAATTCATACTTCAGAGTTCTACCAAAAGTGCCTTTACAGTATGACATTTCTAAAAACTGGTAACCTACCACATTGTACTAAGTCTTTCATTGCCTCTATTAACTTATTTTTTGAAATATTTTATTTATTTGACAGACAGAGATCACAAGTAGGCAGAGAGGCAGGCAGAGAGAGAGAGAGGAGGAAGCAGGCTCCCTGACGAACAGAGAGCCCGTTGCGGGGCTCGATCCCAGGACCCTTGGATCATGACCTGAGCCAAAGGCAGAGGCTTAACCCACTGAGCCACCCAGGCACCCCACCTCTATTAAATTTAATCTGCCTTCCAAGAAGAATTTTTGCTACTCTAATACTGCTAGTGCTTTATACTTTTTTTCCTTCTTACTCTGTTGCTCACCAGCAATGTCAGTTGAGGAGGTTCTTGTTTAGATTGATTAATGTTCCAGTGTATATTGGCACCTTCCTTGACCAGACCATGATATATATTAATCATCCCCAAATGATATGATGTGAGTGTAAAACAACAATAAAATTGTGTCTGTCTTTAGTAAAAACTAGCCAATATATGCAGGTCCATAAGAGTTTTGGAAAATGTAAAATAGAACAAGTATAAGTTCTTAGTCATTTTATTTTGTTTCATTTTCAAATCAGGTTATTATATCAGCTGTTATAGCTCAAGACCTCAGGCAAAAAACAGCCTCTCAATTTACACAATTGTGAAAATGAGATAATCACTCTAATTTGCCATATAGCTCTGAAAACTAAATATGGTATGATTGAGGACATACCTAGTTGAGTATACGGCATAGGATAAATGCTCTCTACAAAAGAGATATTATTATTTGTGAAATTCCTATTAGACTTCCAGGTGGCATGAGTGTAATGGTGACTGCCTAAATACTCATTTATCTCATATTTTTAAATATAATACAGATAAACAAGGAGAATATATAAAATAAGACATAACATATACCTTAAGCATAACTACAAAATAGAAGAATATGACCTTCAAATAATTTCTAAGCAGTAAAGTAAACATTCAAGCCTATACCTGAAGGGAGGAATTGGACAAACATTGCAGATATTATGTAAAAAAATATAGTTGTTGCAGATAATATATTTCATTTTTTATAACCTTAAGAAAGAAACTGCAATATCAGTAACAAAATAACATGTTAGAGTAAGTTGATTAAACTGTTTATTCCTTTAGCTATTACCATATACAATATTTGTATTATTCATAGCAATCAGCAAAATTAGGTATGTTTTATAGCCACTGCCTTTCTGTATAGAATTGTAACTAAATAAGGAAATGGAACCTACAGAGGGTTTGAAAGAAAGACATAACATAGCTACTTTTGGTTTAAAAGAAAAATTACAGAGCTTTGCCTTGCAAGTATCTGTGAGATGGATATTGGAGGATACTATAGAAGTTGAAATTTTATTTGTCCATTATTGGATCTTTACAATGACATCTATTCATGCTAATACATATTTTCATTTTTTTCTAGAAAGCAGTACTTTATGAAGCAAGTTTCTGAAAGCTTGTTTTACTTGCTGATTCCTCAGGGTATAAATAAAAGGGTTCAACATGGGGGCAATTGAGGTGTTGAGAATAGCTACTCCTTTGGTCAGTGATGATCTTTCTCTTGCTGAAGGCTTGACATCCATGAATATACAGCTCCCATAAGAGATAGAAATGACAATCAAGTGAGAGGAGCACATGGAGAAAGCCTTTTCCTCTGACTAGCAGATGGGATTCTCAGGATGGTGTTAAGGATGCACAGGTAGGAGACAATCACTAATGCCAAAGTGAAGAGCAGAGTGACAAAAGCAAAGTAAAACCAATCATCTCCAAAAGCCATGTATCTGAGCACGAGAGTTGTAAGATGGGGAAAGAGTCACAAGAGAAATGATCAATTACATTGGAAGCACAGAAATCTAGCTGGAGGATGAGCATGAGTGATGGGAAAATGGTAAGAAATCCTCCTAGCAAGGACCCAAAGACAAGCAGGGTGCAGATTTTTTTGCTTATGGTGGTGGTGTAATGAAGAGGCTTGCAGATGGCAATGAAATGATCAAAAGACATGGCAGTGAGAAGAAAAAATTCAGAAACACCCATGAAGATGAAGAAAAATAGTTGAGCTAAACAATTATTATAGGAAATGGTCTTGATATTCATCATGATTACCCCCAAAAATCTGGGGATAGAGACACTGGTGAATGTAATTTCTAAGAAGTAGAAATTCTGCAGGAAGTAATACATAGGAGTCTTGAGATGACAGTCTATCAAGGTGAGGATGATGATGGTTAGGTTTCCAGTGACTCTTAATGCATAAGCCATAAATAAAAAGATAAAGATTACAACCTGAAACTGTGGGTCATGTGAGATGCCCAAGAGTATGAACTCTGTAATCACTGTATGGTTTCTCATGCTGCTTTTTATTTTCTTTAAGCAAAATCTACTGTTGGGAAACAAGACAAAAAGAAAGAGTATGTGAATAGTAAAGGAATTGAGGATTTAAAAATTTTAATGTTCATATTACTAGCTGCAATGAAATGAAGCAATGGAACTTTTTTCCTGTGTGCAGTTTTGCAATATCCACTCAGTCTGTTAAAGTACATGTATTTTACACATACTCTCTTGAAAAGGAAAACCATATTCATAGGTCTATGTTAAAAGTCCCCTCATGAGTGACTTTACATAACACCTGTACCTGTAAGCAAACTGTCTATATATGCAACATATTTCTTTTTTTTTTAAGATTTTATTTATTTATTTGACAGACAGAGATCACAAGTAGGCAGAGAGAGAGATAGGAGGAAGCAGGTTCTCTGCTGAGCAGAGAGCCCTATGTGGGGCTCCATCTCAGGACTCTGGAATCATGACCCTAGCCGAAGGCCGAGGCTTTAACCCACTGAGCCACCCAGGTGCCCCAATGCAATATATTTCTTAATTTTTATTTCTTAATTTTTATTTTATTTTAATTCCAGTATTGGTAACACACACTGTTATATTCAATTCACTTGTACAATATAGTGATTCAACAATTGCATACATCACCCAGTGCTCATCAGGACCCTTGTACTCCTTCCTTAATCCCAACCCCTATTTCTCCCTTTCCCCCACCCATCTCCCCTCTGGTAATCATCAGTTTGTTCTCACAGTTAAGAGTGTCTTCATTCCATAAAGGAGGAAAGAACATCCAGTGGGAAGAAAGAGAGTCTCTCCAACAAATGGTGGTGTAAACTGGTCAGCTACATGCAGAAGAATGAAAATATAAAACTCTTTTACACCATCCACAATACTAAACTCAAAATGGATTAAAGATCTAAATGTGAGACCTGAAAGCATAAAAATCCTAGCAGAGGGCACAGGCAGTAATCTCTCTGAAATTGGCCACAGTAACATTTTTCTAGATATGTCTCCAGAGGCAAAGGAAATTCGTTCCTGCAATACTAGTTATCACATCTGTAATTTAGCTATTAAAGCATTGTTTTCCAGTTTCCAAGATTGTGTGTTCTTAGGACTGAAATACCTAATTCTGAGTTTTAACTTTGATGCCACTTACAAACTTCATCTTCTGATTTTGGTGGAAGCTGATGTCTCTGTTATAATTCCTGAGCTTAATAAGAACACGATTATTGTTATTCTTAACATATATACTTTTTAAATGTGACCAGAAGAAATAAATGTATTTCCTGTCTTAGAAATATGAGACTAGAATTGCCTTGGCTGTAAACGAGAGTAAAATTCTTTATCTGTGTGAAAGAAAACAGAAGCCAGAAATATCATTTAATACATAAAAGAAGCCATATAAATAACATAGTTTTCACAACATAGTGATCCATTCATATCATCTTCATGTTCTTTATTTAAATTAACAATTGAGGAGGGGGAGACAAGATGGCGGGGAAGTAGGAGGAGGCGCCCTTTCAACTTGTACCCTAAAGTGAGCTGATTACCTTCCAAAGAACTCCGATCACCCACGAAATCAGCCTGAGATCAGAATTATACACGTCTGGATTTCTACAGGAGCAGAAAACGCCAGTGGGCAGGTAAAGTGGAGTGGGAATGTTGGACTGATATTGGAAGATAAACAAAAGGGGGAGGGATCCACTAGAGGTGAGCCATTGGAAAGTAATATCCCAATATGAGAGTGCCCTGCATCTGGGGACCAGCATTAACTTGGAGTCTGGTAGAAAGCACTCAAAAAGAGCAAAGGATCGTGGGTGGGGGGTAAATTGTGGGAATAGGGGTGGCTAGAGACAGGGGCTTAAGTCCCCAGACCCAGGACAGCTGCCCCTGGCACAGAGCCAGAGAGAGTGCAGCGGAGAAACCAGGTCTTGGTCCCTGAGCCACCAGCGCGCCTGAGAGCACATGGGGTCCGGCTCCCATGAAGGGCTGGAAGCCTCGCCAGCTGGCAGAAGCACAGCCTTTTTTCAGTCCCCATGCGAGTGCCATGCCATGCTATTAGAGTCTGAGTCGCGCCCCTCGCCCTCCCCTGAGAGAGGTGCGCACAGGCGCCAGCCCGGTGCTCTCAGACCCAGGCACTCCCAGCCCGGGCCAGCAGGAAAATCTGAGTGTGCGATCGCTGCTTGGAACCTCTCTGACAGTCTGGAGCTGCCCAGGTAGCCGCCGATGCTGTGGTTTTGGGTACAAGCAAAAAATCCTGCAACCTACAAAAACCATCAAAAGCCGTGAGGCGAGAGAGAGAGAAAAAAAAAAGTGAACAAACATAAAAACCTCCAGAGAACAAAAGCCTGAAAAAACCAGTTTCCTCAGAGCCCACCCCTTGAGGGGGGTGGGAGGACTTAACTCAGAGAACATCATTGACTGAAACCCCACGTGGCAGGCCCCTCCCCCAGAAAACCAACCAGAAAAAAAAAAAAAAAAAAAAAAAAAGAGAACAACCACCACTACTTCATAGGACAACTTTTATTTTTAATTCGTTCCCACTATTCTGGGTCATTTTTTTTTAATATAGATAATTTTTTAACCTATTTACCATCACAGTGAGATGTCCAGTACATCAAATTCCATAATAACATTCTAACCTGAACTTTTTGATACATACACCTGTGTTTTTCTTTTGCATTTCTATTTTTTAATTTCTTTTTTTAAAATTTTAGTTTAGTTTAGTCTAGTTTATTCCTTTTTTACTTTTATTTTCTAATATTCATATAGAGTTAAACTTCAAGGTAATCCCCTTTCCCCAATCAATGCTGCCCCTATAGGTAAACAAATTTTTAATCCCCCTTTATCTTAGGAAAGTTGAGTCCTTTAACAAAGATATCAAGATACATCCAGGAAGAATCAAAACAACCTTCCTCGCCCACACTGAGAATTTATAACCACTCTCCCATCTTTTTCTTCCACCAGTGTTTCCGTGTTTTTGTGTTTGTCCTGATAGTATATAAATTTTACACTTAGGGTTCTTTTTGACGAGGTTCTTCCTTTATTTGCTTATATATATGTAATTTTTTTTTCTCTTGTCATATACTTTTATCAGTCTTTTTGTTTGTCTGTTTTTGTTTGTATACTTCAAAAATCTCACCTTGGGGCCCATTTGGGCTGAAACTTCTCTTTTATCTTCCCTTTCTTTCCTGTCTCTTTCTCTCTCTTTTTTTCTTTTTCTTTTCTTTATTCTCTCATTTGGGTGGGGAATCCTGATTGCTCAGAAGCGTTCCAGGGTGCACCTTGACTGCACCACGGTCAATACATCCAGCTACATCCGTTCAGCCATCTCTCACCAAAATGACTAGGAGGAGGAATGCCCAACAGAAGAAAAATACAGAGGATGGGCCTTCTGCAACAAAGCTAATGGCTATCAACATAGACAATATGTTGGAAAGAGAATTCAGGCTAACAATTATCCAGGCAATAGCTAGGTTGGAGAAAGCATGGATGACCAAACGGAATTGATTAGGACAGAACTGAAAGCAACCAGAGTTGATGTTCACAATGTTAGGGCAGAGCTGAAAGGTACCAAGGCTGAGGTTCACAATGCTCTCATTGAGTTCCAATCTAATCTAAATTCTCTCAAAGCTAGGGTAACTGAGACAGAAGATAGAATTAGTGATCTGGAGGACAAACAGAGAGAAAGGATCAGGAGGAAGCCTGGAACAAACAGTTTAGAAGCCACGAAAACAGAATCAGGGAAATAAATGGTGCCATGAAATGTTCCAACATCAGAATTACTGGAATCCCTGAAGGGGAGGAGAAAGAAAGAAGTCTAGAAGATATAGTGGAACAAGTTCTTCATGAAAATTTTCCCAATCTCACAAATGGAACCAGTGTTCATGTACTAGAGGCTGAACGGTCTCCACCCAAGATTATAGATTCCAGAAAAACATCAAGGCACCTGATAGTCAAATTGAGGAATCATAATTGTAGATATAATCTCTTGAAAGCTGCTAGGACAAAGAGCCTCCTTACTTATAGAGGAAAGCCCATCAGAATAACGTCAGACCTGTCCACAGAGACCTGGGAAGCCAGAAAGGGCAGGCAAGATATATTGGGGCACTAAATGAGAAGAACATGCAGCCAAGAATACTTTATCCAGCAAGACTGACATTCAAAATGGATGGAGAGATAAAGAGTTTCCAAGACCTGAAAGGCTTAAAAGACTATGCAACCACCAAGCCGACACTACAGGAAATATTAAGGGGGGGTTCTATAAAAGAGGAAATTTCCTAAGAATAGCATTGAACAGAAATATAGAGACAATCTACAGAAAGAAAGACTTCAAAGGTAACACGCTGTCAATAAAAACATATCTATCAATAATCACTCTCAATGTGAATGGCCTAAATGCGCCTATAAAATGTCACAGGGTTGCAGATTGGATAAAACGACAGGACCCATCCATATGTTGTCTACAAGAGACCCATTTGGAACCTAAAGATACATCCAGACTGAAAGTGAAGGGATGGAGAAGCATCTTTCATGCCAATGGGCCCCAAAAGAAGGCCAGGGTAGCGATTCTCATATCAGACAAATTAGATTTTAAACTAAAGACTGTAGTCAGAGATACAGAAGGACACTACATCATTCTTAAAGGGACTATCCACAAAGATGATCTAACAATTGTAAATATCTATGCCCCCAATATGGGAGCAGCCAATTACATAAGAAAACTGTTAATCAAGATAAAGAGTCATATTGACATGAATACATTAATAGTAGGAGATCTTAACATGCCTCTCTCAGAAATAGACAGATCATCGAAGCAAGATATCAATAAAGAAACAAGAGCATTGAATGACACATTGGACCAGATGGACCTCATAGATATATACAGAACATTCCACCCTAAAACAACAGAACACTCATTCTTCTCAAGGCACATGGAACCTTCTCCAGAATAGACCACATACTGGGTCACAAATCAGGACTCAACTGATACCAAAAGACTGAGATTATTCCCTGCACATTCTCAGATCAAAATGCTTTGAAAGTGGAGCTCAATCACAAGGAAAATTTAGGAAGGAACTCAAACACCTGGAAGCTAAAGGCCACCTTGCTTAAGAATGCTTGGATCAACCAGGAGATCAAAGAAGAACTGAAACAATTCATGGAAACCAATGAGAATGAAGACACTTCGGTCCAAAACCTATGGGATACAGCAAAGGCGGTCCTAGGGGGGAAATACATAGCCATTCAAGCCTCCCTCAAAAAAATTGAAAAATCCAGAGCACACCAGCTGTCTCTACACCTTAAAGAACTGGAGAATCAACAACAAATCAAACCAACTCCACACATAAGAAGGAAAATAATCAAGATTAGAGCTGAGATCAATGAGGTAGAAACCAGAGATACAGTAAAACGTATCAATGAAACTAGAAGCTGGTTTTTTGAAAGAATCAATAAGATCAATAAACCATTGGCCACACTAATCCAAAAGAAAAGAGAGAAAGCCCAAATTCATAAAATTATGAATGAAAAGGGAGAGATCACAACTAACACCAAGGAAGTAGAAACAATCATCAGAAGTTATTATCAATAGTTATATGCCAATAAGCTAAGCAACCTAGATGAAATGGATGCATTCCTGGAAAACTATAAACTCCCAAAATTGAACCAGGAAGAAATTGACAACCTGAACAGACCTATATCTAGTAACGAGATTGAAGCAGTAATCAAAAACCTCCCAAAAAACAATAGCCCAGGACCTGATGGATTCCCTGGGGAATTCTACAAAACTTTCAAAGAAGAAATAACACCTATTCTCCTGAAGCTGTTTCAAAAAATTGAAGCCGAAGGAAAATTTTCAGACTCTTTCTATGAAGCCAGCATTACCCTGATCCCCAAACCAGGAAAAGACCCCACCAAAAAGGAGAATTTCAGACCAATATCACTGATGAATATGGATGCTAAGATTCTCAACAAGATCCTAGCAAACAGGGTCCAACAGCACATTAAAAAGTTTATCTACCATGACCAGGTGGGATTCATTCCAGGGCTACAAGGATGGTTCAACATTCGCAAATCAATCAATGTGATAGAACAAATTAATAAGAAAAGAGAGAAGAACCACATGGTCCTCTCAATTGATGCAGAAAAAGCATTTGACAAAATCCAGCATCCGTTCCTGATTAAAACACTTCTAAGTATAGGGAGAGAGGGAACATTCCTGAACTCTATAAAATCTATCTGTGAAGGACCCAGAGCAAATATCATCCTCAATGGGAAAAAGCTTGTAGCCTTCCCGTTGAGATCAGGAACACGACAAGGATGCCCACTCTCGCCACTCTTGTTCAACATAGTATTAGAAGTCCTAGCAACAGCAATCAGACAACAAAGAGAAATAAAAGGTTTCCAAATTGGCAATGAAGAAGTCAAACTCTCACTCTTCGCAGATGACATGATTCTTTATATGGAAAACCAAAAAGACTCCACCCCCAAACTACTAGAACTCATACAACAATTCAGCAATGTGGCAGGATACAAAGTCAATGTACAGAAATCAGTGGCTTTCTTATACACTAACAATAAAATACAGAAAGGGAAATTAGAGAATCGATTAATTGACCCTATGATCACAGGTTTATTTCTTGGATCTGTAGTCTGTTCTATTGATCTAATGATCTATTTGTCTACTTTTGTACCATACTGTTCTGATTACTATACCTTTTTAATATATCTTGAAATCTGGGATTGGGATACCTCCAGCTTTGTTCTTTCTCAGGATTGCTTTGGCTATTGGGGTCTTCTGTGGTTCCATACACATTTTATGATTATCTGTTCTTGTGGAAAATGCTACTGGTATTTTGATAGGGATTGCTCACTAAGGTCTCAGGCCACTGGATGCAGATTCTAGTCCCGTCTGGGCTTTTAAGGTAGATGAGAGACAGCAACACTGCAGCTCTTTGGTGTTTTTAAATTACATCTTTTTTTGTTGTTGTTGTTGCCCAAGGAGAGAGGAGTCTATTCCCAGTCCCTCAGTACTATCCCTCCCACTTATGTTCCCAGTAAAGGGGTGGGGGTTCCCTTTGTTACTGTGTCTCCCTGTTTATTCTGTGATCTTGCCTTTGTCTTTGTCATTGGTTGCTCAGAAACTGTTCAGTCAGCCCTAGTTCTTCAGGAGGAATTGTACTACTAATAGGCATAATTTGGTGTGGTCTGGGGAGGAGGCGTGTTCAGGGTCTTCCCACCACACCATCTTCTCCTATCAAAGAAGCATTTTAAAATCTTGAAAGTTCAGAAGAGTATTTGAAACTTTAACTTTTCATTTTTAATTATAAGAGTGAATTGCAGAGAATACCAGAGGAGACTTGTATATAATTTGGCAGTTTCATTGTTGGTTAAGTTTTAGGAAATCAGTTGCTACCAATATCACATCATTAGCTGCAATGCTAAATCCATTTGCATGCATTCCCTTGCATATGTACAAGTACTGGTAGAACATATATGTGAGTACTAAATTTTGATAGATATTTCAAAATTTCCCTCCCACACACAAGAATAAACACCATTGTAAGCCAAGCATCATAGATATTAGAAATCACTTACATATTTTGCAAATGGAAAGATGAAACGAAGCCACAATACACTTACTACTAAAGACAGTCATATAAAGAGCAGATCACAGAGCCCAGATATTAAGGGTAAAGAGACACAATATCTTTGTAAACTTGGAAAAATTAACCTTTCTGAGCATTAATTACTCTACTCATAAAATGAGAAGACTAATAGTCTTAACTCCTAGGATATCCTAAAGATTAAATGAAATAATGAATGAAAGTGCTTACAGACTAGTTAGGATATAGGAAGTTCTTAACAGAAAAATGTTTACTGTTGAAAATTCTTTTAAAAAGATATTATTTATTTATTTGAGAGAAAGAGACAGAGAGGGGCACCTGGGTGGCTCAATCATTAAGCATCTGCCTTCGGCTCAGGTCATGAACCCAGGGTCCTGGGATCGAGCCCCACATCAGGTTCCCTGCTGAGCAAGGAGCCTGCTTCTCCCTCTCCCACTTCCCCTGCTTGTGTTCCCTTTCTATTTGTGTATCTACTCTGCTTGACTTATTTGTGTCTCTATTAAATAAATAAATAAAAATAAAATCTTAAGGAAAAAAAAAGGAAGAGATGGAGATAGCAGGAGAGAGCACCAGCAGGGAGTAGAGGGAGAAACAGATTATGCTGAAAAGGGAGTCCTAGATGGGGATCTCTTCCAGGACCCTGAGATTATGATCTCAGCCAAACTGAGACACTTAACTGACTGAGCCACCCAGACTCACCCAAGGTTGAACATTTTTTGTACCTACTGTAGCTTTAGTGAGTTAAGTACAGGGGTAATCCACATGCTCCTACAGATATGTTTACAAACACATATATTATAATGAAAGAAGATTTTACTTGAACAATTGATCAAACATAGAGCCATTTCAATTAGTTAAGCATAAGGCAATCTCCATATGCTTCCACACTTAAGTTTACAGACATTTATATCTTAATGAAAGACATGCTACTTGAAAGAATGAGTATAGGGTATATAATAAGCACAGGGCTATTCCCATATGTGTCTACACTTAAGTTTACAGACACTTATAGCATAATTAAAGAAGATGCTGCTTGAGAGAAAGATTATAAACAGTGGAGTTTCGATGGCTAAAGCACAGCAAAATCCCCATATGCTTCTATACTTAAGTTTATAATCACTTTTTTAAAAACTTTTTATTTAAATTACAGTTAATTAACATACAGTGCAGTTTTAGTTTCAGGTGTACACTATAGTAACTCAAAACTTCCCTACAACAGCTGGTGCTCATTCCAAGGAGTGTTCGACTTAATCTGCATTAACTATTTCACCCATTCCCCTACCCACCTATCCTTTAGTAAAATCAGTTTGTTCTCTAAAGTTTAAGAGTCTCTTTCTTGGTTTGTCTCTCTCTATTTTGTTTACTTTTGCACATTTGCTTTGTTTCTTAAATTCCACTTAGGAGTTGAAATCATATGGTATTTGTCTTTCTCTGACACACTTATTTCAGTTCGCATACTTGAGAGAGATTGAACGTTTTTAAAAATTCTATTTCTTATTCATGAATTGTCTATTCCTATCTCATGTTCACTTTTTGGGGATTATGTCTTATTTAATAGTAGGAGATATTTATGTACTTGGACATAAACCCATGGTGAATTTCTTTTGTTGAATCAAGTTTTCAGAACCTCTCCTTAACTTATTTATGAGTGGCTTCTACTAAAAAAAAAATGTATCATGAATTCTTGGTGACCTATTCTTCTTAGAGCACCTTTCCACACATTCATGTGCTCACTGTTTCTATGGTTCTGATGTTACCATTTGCTTCCTAATCCATCTAGAATTTATTCATATGTAAGATATGAATCTGTTTTTTTATTTTTATTTTTTTTTTGCTTTTTAAAACAAATGGTCAACTTCTCTAATATCATTAGGCTAGGGACAACATGGGAGGTTGGACAGTGAGTCACTTAAAGCACCAAAGCCATGGTATCCCCTGCAAATAATGTTTCTAGCTCAGAGAACATGGGTCTGAGAAATTCATACTTCTCATTTTTCAGGAAAAGAAGAAAGGTTTCTTAGTATCCTCAATATAAGTGTCTAATTTTAGCAAGGCCAAAGCACAGTAGTATTTGACCCTTTTCTGCAATTTCACTTCACCCCATCCACCCTCACCTTTTCCATTCCAGAATACCTGTGGTTTTCTTTCCTTATTGTTTTAATAATCTTACTTTCTCTTCTCCTTTAGGATGTTCACAGTCACATAAGGTCTTTCTCCTTTGGCACCTCAGTTCACTTCTACTCATTCATCAATGATGCTTTATTTGTTTGTTTTTATTGAGTATTGCTGACACACAATGTTACATTAGTTTCAGGTGTACAACATTTCAGTTCAGCAAGTCTATACATTGTGCTATGCTCACCATAAGAGTAGTTATCACCTGTAACCATACAACAGGATTACAATAGCATTGACTACATTCCCTCCGCTGTACATTTTATTCCTGTGACTTACTTATTTCATAACTAGAAGCCTGTACCTCCCACTCTTCTTCCCCCATTGTGCCCATCACTCCAACATCTTTCACCTAGCATTTGTGATTTTGTCATCATATGTGTTCTCTGTATTGTTCTCTGTATTGATGGGTCTGTTTCTGCTTTGTTTTCTGGTTTACTTGTTCGTTTTGCTTTTTGGATTCTACATATAAGTGAAAGTATATGGTGTTCCTCTTTCTCTATCTGGCATATTTCACTTGGCAGAGTATACTCTGTGTTGTTTGATGCTATAAATGGCAAGATCTCATTCTTTTTTTTATAGCTGAGTAATATCTCATTGTGTGTATATGTATATGTATATGTATATGTATATATATATTTTTTTCTTTCTCTATTCATCTATAAACATACACTTAGGCTGCTTACATATTTTGAGCATTTTGAATACTGTAAAAATGTGGGGGTGCATATATATTTTGGAATTAGTGTTTTTGATATAATATTTTTATTATTTATAATAGTAAGCAAAATGATTGATGTTTCATAACCACTGACTTTATATTCATAATTATAAATCACTTACATGAAACCTACAGATATTTAAAGGAAGACATAACTCAGGCATGATGTAAAGAATGTTTAACAAATAATCTCAACATTTTCTGTAGCTGTGACATTGATATAAGAAGATAGCCGATTAGAAATTTTAAACTTCACTTTTCTCTTGTTAAATCTTCATAATAACATTAGTTCATATTAATCAGAACTTTGATTTCTTTGTATGAGACAGTACTATAAGGGTCAAATCTTTGAAGGTTTGTATCTTTCCAGCTCCTTAGGGAGTAAATGAAGGAGGTCAGCATGGGACAACAGAGTTATTGAGAATAGCTACTTCTTTGGTCAATGAAGCCCCTTTTCTCCCTGCTGAGTAATTAGCATATATGGAAATGACAATGACAATCAGGTGAGAAATATAAGTGGAATAAAACTTTTTTCTCTCACTGGCATGTGTGATGTATATTAGGACAAAATCACAATGCTAAAGTAAATAGCAAAGTAACCAAAACAAGGGAAAAACAGATTACTTCTAGGAATCATGTATCTGACAAGATAGTTAGACAAGCAAAAGATACACACAGGCAGTTATCCGTGATATTGGATGCACACTTATCCAGCTGGAGCAGAAAAATAACACCTGGAGAAATGGTCAGGAACCTGCCCAGCCATGCATAGAGCACAAACAGTATGTATAGTTTCCTGCTAATCATGGTGGTATAATGAAGAGGTTTACAAATAGCAACAGAGGGGTCAAGGGACATGGCAATTAGAATGGGAAATTCATTCACCTCCATGAAGATAAAGAAAAATTATTGGATGGTACAACTCTTATGAGAAAGAATTTTATGCTTGGTGATGATTGTCCCCAGAAATCTACAGATACATACAGTGATAAATGAGATTTCTAAGATAGAGTAGTTTCAGCTAAGAAACACATAGGGGGCTATAGATGGAAGTCTACCAAGTAATGATAGCCAGGTTGCCATTGACACATAATATGTATGTGATAAATAAGAAAGGTAAAACCTCAACCAGAAGATCAGGATCATCAGAAAGGCTCAGCAGGACAAGTTCTGACCATTTTATCATTGTTCATTTCCCTCTTTCTTTTTTTTCTTTTGTAAGGATATGTGACAACATTGATGAGTATAAACATATTGATAATATACAATAATCATAGGGAACTTTAAAACCCCACTGATTGCAATGGATAGATCATCTAGTAGGTAGCAAAGGTTTTGAATGACAAATGGGGCCAGATGGACTTCACAAATATATTCAGAGCATTCCATCCTAAAACATCAGAATACACACTCTTCTTGAGTGCACATGGAACATTCTTCAGAACAGATCATATACTGATTCACAAATCAGGTCTCAGCTGGTGGAATTTATTCTTGGGCTGCAAGAGTGGTTCAACATCCACCTATCAATCAACGTGATACACTACATTAATAAAAGAAAGGACAAGAACCATATGATCTTCTCAATAGATGCAGAAAAAGCAGTTGACAAAGTACAGCATTCTTTCTTGATTAAAACTCTTCACAGTGTAGGGATAGAGGGAATATACCTCAATATCATAAAAGCCATATATGAAAAGCCCAGGCAAAAATCATTTTCAATGGGGAAAAACTGAGAGATTTTCCCCTAGGGTCAGGAACATGACAGGGATGTCCACTTTTACCACTGTTGTTAAACATACACTTAGAAGTACTAGCATTAGCAATCAGACAATGAAATGAAATAAAAGACATTCATATTGAAAAGGAGTAAGTCAAACTTTTCTCTTCACAGACGACATGATACTTTATGTGGAAAACCCAAAAGACTCTACCCTCAAATTACTAGAACTCAAACAGGAATTCAGCAAAGTGGCAGGATAGAAAATCAATGCACATAAATCAGTTGTTTTTCTATACACTAACAATGAGACAAGAAAGAGAAATTAAGGAGTTGATCCTATTTACAATTGCACCAAAAATAGTAAGATATCTAGGAATAAACCTAACCAAAGAGGAAAAGTGTCTATACTCACAGATTTATAGAACACTCATGAAAGAAATTGAGGAAGACACAAAGAAATGGAAAACCACTCTGTTCATGGAATGGAAGAATAACTACTGTTAAAATGTCTATGCTACCTAGAGCAATCTATACGTTCAGCACAATCCATGTCAGAATACCATCAACTTTTTTCACAGAGCTGGAACAAAAAATCCTAAAATTTGTATGGAACCAGAAACGTCCTTGACTAGCCAAAGGAATGTTGAAAAAGAGAACCAAAGCTGGTGACATCACAATTCCAGACTTCAAGTTTTATTACAAATCTGTACTCATCAACATGGTATGGTACTGGCACAAAGATGCATAGATCAAGGAACAGAATAGAGAACCCAGAACCCAGAATAGAGACCCTCAACTCTTTGGTCAACTAATCTTTGACAAAGCAGGAAAAAATATGCACTGGCAAAAACACAGTCTTTTCAACAAATGGTGTTGAGGAAATTGGACAGACATATGCAGAAGAATGAAACTCGACCATTTTCTTACATCACACACAAAAATAGACTGAAAATGGATGAAAGACCTCAATGTGAGTCAGGAGTCCATCAAAATCCCAGAGGAGAACACAGGCAGCAACCTCTGTGACCTCGGCCACAGCAACTTCTTGTCTTCAAAGGCAAGGGAAACAAAGGCAAAAATGAACTATTGGGACTTCATCAAGATAAAAAGCTTTTGCACAACAAAGGAAACATTCAACAAAACCAAAAGACAAGCAACATAATTGAAGAAGATATTTGTAAATGACATATCAGATAAAGGGCTAGTATCCAAAATCTATAAAGAACTTATCAAACTCAACACCCAAAGAACAAATAATCCAATTAAGAAATGGGCAGAAAACATGAACAGACACTTCTCCAAAGAAGACATACAAATGTACAAAAGACACACGAAAAAATGCTCAACATCCCTTGGCATCAGGGAAATAAAAATGAAAACCACAATGTGATACCACTTACACTGGTCAGAATGGCTAAAATTAACCACTCAGGAAATGACAGTTGTTGTGAGGTGGCAGAGAAAGGGGAACCCTCTTACCCTCTTAGTGGGAATGCTAGGTGGTGTAGTCACTCTGAAAAACAGTATGGAGATTCCTCAAAAAGTTAAAAATTGCACTGAAAATTAGACCCCAATGACCACAATAGTGAAACTATGGTAAGAGCCCGGCTCAATAAGTCCTGTGCTATATTTCTCAGTTGAATATATTGCATAAAGATCATTAGGAATGGTGCAGCACTAATTAGGTTTATAGTATATTTTATATTACTAAATAATAGTTTATTTAGAATACTTCATTCTATCCATAATCTTCTTTCACTTTCTCACACCCACACACCCACACACACACATGCATATACACACATCGTCCAAAATACTTTGGGTACCTAATACTTTAAGCTGAATGAGTGGACGAGTATTTTAACTGCTGAAATTCTAAGTTTTGCTCTGTTATGAAGTTTTTATTTTCTACAAAACTTAAATGATTTTACTGTTTATATTCCATTGCAGTCAGAAAGCAGAGCTGACATTCCATGGAAACAGAGAAAGTAAACTTATCCTACACATCTAAAACAGCTATTTCTTCACTAATTTCTACAGTATTTGTGTATCTGTGGATGTATGCATGCATGTATCTACCCTGTATATCTGTCTATATCTACTGAGTCATTATGGGATTTGGAAATATGGAGGTCTATTTATGTTCTTAAAGATCTATGCTTTTTTAAATTTTAGCAATAGGTAGATTATATGGACATACTCTATTAAGTAAGCAATATTTTTTGGTTTTAAATGAAAACATTCACAATTTTCAAAAAATCATATGGCATTTGAAAAATTTTTCCTAGAGGAACTGCAAGATGGCAAAGGGATTTCTGACAAAGATCAATGAAAATGAAAGATTATATTGTTTGTATAGAATAAGGAAAATATCATATCAATAATTATACAACATCCTTTCCATCCTGGGTGATAGTTGTTTTCCCAAATAAATCTCAAAGTACACCTTTCTGAATTAAAATAATTAGTGTTCAAGAAGTTTCAACTAACAACGGGTTCAGAAGAATGAAAACCAGACAGGCATATGAAGTTATACCAATTGAATGGGAAATACATTAAATGTACTTGTAAACTGTGAGAAAGAAGTAATGAATAGGATGACAGGAAGGTCATTGTAAATTGAAGAAGTTGCTCAGACTTCATTTTTGCATATTTTAGTATATGTGCTGCCACAACGAACACATCATTTTTGTATATTTTACACTGCCTGAAATGGGTGTGTTTAATTCATGTACCATAGTATTTCATTTGCTTGAGAAAAATACAATCTTCCTTGTCCTGTCTATGAAGGCTCGCTTGATTTGCTCATTCCTTAGACTGCAGATAAAAGGGTTTAACATGGGGGCTACTGAGGTGTTTAGCACAGCAACTCCCTTGCTCAGAGACACTCTGTCTTTTGCTGAGGGTTTAATTACATAAAAATGCAGCTGCCATAGGAGATAGAGATGACAATCATGTGGGATGAACAGGTGGAAAAGGCCTTTGTCCTCTGATTATTAGAAGAAATTCTTAAAATTGTTCTGATGATATATATGTAGGATAGAAATGTTAATGCCAAAGTGAACATTAAAGTAAACACAGCACAGGAAAACCCCATTATCTCTAGGAATTTTGTGTTTGAACAAGAAAGTTGCATGGGGGAAAATAATCACAGGTAAAATGGTCAATAATATTAGACCTACAGTAATTAAGGTTTAAGAGCAACATGAGTGCAGGGAATACAATTAAGAATGAAATCAGCCATGAAGAGAAGACAAGGAGTATGCAGACTCTGGGATTCGTGATGGTTATGTAATGCAAAGGTTTGCAGACGGCAATATAACAGTCATAGGACATGGCAGCCAGGAGGTAAAATTCAGTGACTCCCAAAAGAATGAAAAAACAACAACTGAGGAATACGATTAATAAAGGAAATGGTTTTATCTCCTGTAATCAGGGTGCCCAGGAACTTGGGTATGCTGACAGTGGTGAATGAAATCTCTAATAAGGAGAAGTTTCTGAGGAAGAAATACATGGGTGTCTGGAAGTGAGCATCCAGCAGGGTAAGGGTGATAATGGTCAGGTTCCTAGTGATGCTGAGCATGTAGGTGATGAACAGAATGACGAAGATCACTCCCTGAAGCTGCGGGTCATATGACAGACCCGGGAGAATGAACTCTGTTAGTTCTGTGTGGTTTTTCATTCTGCAGTTGTTTATTTGTTGTTCTCCTGCCAGACTTCTGGGAGAAAACACAAGGAACAAATTTGAAGAGAGGATTAGCAAAGGTCTAAGTGTGGAGCCAGAATTTGGCTGAAATAACTACATGTTTCTATCTACAGATGAGAATTTACTTGAACTGATAATAACAAGGATCCATTATTTTCCTCTCTTTTACCAGTGAAATCTCCAGTTAAGGAAAGTTTGAAAATATTCAATATCACAGAGCAAGGGCTAGAGCAAGGAGTTTTCTCAGGCTTTTCTGACTCCAAATAACATGTGGTAGCTTTCAAAGATGTGCCCATGAGGTTTTTTTCTCAGCAAAGACCATCTTTGTGCTCTTGCTCTGATTATTTACTAGTTTCCCACTCTTTGTAAGTTAAAGCTTAATTACATTGAGAATCCTCAGAAATGGGAAAGAGCCTGTATTTTTTAATGACTTCTGGGTGTTTTGTCCTTAGACATTGATCAACTTTTGCTAACACTCAGCTTTTCCAACTCCTCCTATTTCACTGGTGAGATATACTTGTCATTGCCACCAGCAACCTTAGAATTTAGAGATAGAGGGGGGAAAGAGGCAGGAAATAATTTAAGCTGGAGAGTTTAGAACTGAGTTTAATCCCATCTGAATCCCTTGCCATAGTTTTTGATGTTTCAGCCCATATATAATTATTATGACCTGTATTCGTATACAAATGACTTCTCTTTCTATTGAAAATAATAATTATTACTATTATTATTGAAGTATGTCCCTCAGCTAAAGAGTTAGGTAAACATTCCCCAATAAAACTCAGGTAAATAGTTTAATTTCTTTATTTGTATGTGGTTTTAAGATAGTACATTTTAATTTCTTTTTTTATATTAAATGATATTACCATAGTTATTTCCATAAGGAAGAGTGAGGATATCTAGTCATGAGTCCAAGCTAATTACTAGGCCTGAAACTATGTCTGCATTTCTTCTATAAATACGATTTATTCTTCTGTATGCAGGCCTTTTTTTTTTAAATTAACATATAATGTCTTGTTTTCTGCAGGGGTACAGGTCTGTGAATCATCAGGTTTACAAAATTCACAGCACTCACCATAGCACATACCCTCCCCAATGTCCATAACCCAGCCACCCTATCCCTACCTCTCCACTGCCCCAGCAACCTTCAGTTTGTTTCATTAGATCAAGAGTCTTTTATGGTTTGTCTCCCTCCCAATCCCATCTGGTTTCATTTTTTCCTTCCCTGCCCCCCACAACCTCCCTCCCTGCTTCTTAAATTCCTCATATCAAAGAGATCAAATGATAATTGTCTTTCTCTGATTCACTTATTCCGCTCAGCATAATACCCTCTAGTTCTATCCATGTCTTTGTAAATGGCAAGATTGCATTTCTTTTGATGGCTGCATAGTATTCCATTGTATATAGTATTCCATTGTATATATATACCACTTCTTCTTTATCCATTCATCTGTTGCTGGACATCTAGCTTCTTCCCATAGTTTGGCTATTGTGGACATTGCTGCTATAAACATTTAGGTGCATGTGCCCTTTCAGATCATTACCTTTGTATCTTTAGGGTAAATACCCAGTAGTACAATTGCTGGGTCATAGGGTAGCTCTATTTTTCAGCCTTTTGAAGTACCTCCATACTGTTTTCCAGAGTGACTGAACCAGCTTGCATTCCCACCAACAGTGTAGGAGAGTTCCCCTTTCTCCTCATCCTCGCCAACATCTGTCATTTCCTGACTTGTTAATTTTAGCCCTTCTGACTGGTGTGAGGTGGTATCTCATTGTGGTTTTGATTTGCATTTCCCTGATGCCAAAGTGATGCTGAGCACTTTTCATGCGTCTGTTGGCCATCTGAATGTCTTCTTTGCATAAATGTCTGTTCATGTCTTCTATGCAGGCCTTTCTTATAAAGTTATTGTGAGTATTAAATGAGTTAATATGTGAAGCATTTGGAAAAATGCTTTATATGAAAAAAAGCTATATAAGGATTAGGACACCTGGGTGTCTCAGTCAGTTAAGCAGCTGCCTTCAGCTCAGCCATGACCCAGGGTCCTGGGGTTGAGCCCCACATCAGACTCCTTGCTCAATGGGGAGCCTGCTTCTCTCTCTCCCTTTGCCTCTCCCCCTGCTTGTGCTCTCTCTCTCTCTCTCTCTTCCTCTCTTTCTCTGTGTCAAATATATAAAGAAAAAATATTTTTAAAAAAAGCTATATAAGGATTGCTCAATGGAGAAATCCCTTGGTGAAAAGCTTCAGGATTAAGATGGTGTCCTATATTAAAAGCTTTGTCTTAAAGTAATAGTAATGAATAAAGTAACAGCAAGAAAATCACATAGGAGCAATGACAACAACAAAAAAGTGAGGTGGAATCATCTGGTTGTACTCTCCTCACCATGGTTTATCTGTCTCCTGCACTCCATCACACCCTCAACAATTCACTGCTTTCATTCAGCTAAGATATGGTCACCATATTTGAGGCATGTTAGATATTTGTAACACTTCATCATTGCTCCTAAAGGCTACTGATATCCACTTTGATTCTCTGCTGTTCCTCGGTAAGAGTAAACTTTCTGACAATGACTGTGAAACTTGCGTTAAATAGAATATGTGTATGTAGGTAGCCTTGTTGGTAGCAGATTTCAGTGACACTTCAAATCATCTTCTTCCTTATTCCCACAACAACAGGTTTATTATTCTTTGTGTGAGTCTCATAAAAATCTTTCAGTGATTCTTCCTAGTCCATGACACATCTGTGCTGAAATATCCTGTGAATACCTCCACTATGTTGTGCATGTCTGAAAGTTAGGACAGAGTCTGACCTTCAAAGCTTTTGCAACACAGTTCAGTGTCTGGAAGAGTCATATCATAGGAGGCTTAAAATAAACATTTGTCTTCTTCATTCATTCATTCATTTTGAGTTTGTTCTTGCATCACAGACACCCATCAGGTGAAGTTCTCTATTGTATGCCCAATTCTTGGCTGTGTAGTATGTAGGTTGAATCTTTGTTTTACAAGATGTGTTCATATACACAATGAAATATTACTCAGTCATCAGAAGGGATGAATACCCAATTTTTACATCAACATGGATGGGACTGGAGGAGATTATGCTAAACGAAATAAGTCATCAGAGAAATTAAATTAAATTATCATATGGTTTCACTTATTTGTGGATCATAAGGAATAGCATGGAGGACATTAAGAGGAGGAAGGGAAAAATGAAGGGGGAGAAAATGGAGTGGGGAATGAACCATGAGAGACTATGGACTCCAGGAAATAAACTGGGGGTTTTAGAAAGGACAGGGGTAGGAGGATGGATGGTCCTGGTGATGGGTATTAAGGAGGGCACAGATTGCATGGAGCACTGGGTGTTATACAAAAGTAATAAATCATGGAACACTACATCAAAACCTAATGATGTACTATATGGTGACTAACAAAACACAATAATAATAATAAAAAAAAAAAAAAAACCAAGATGTGTTTTCTTAGTTTACCTACTTTTTAAGATGTATATATTCACTGGGCCTAAAATCCCCATATCAAGTAAATTATGACAAAGGACATATAGAAGAAGCCATTTTTTTTGGTATATAATTAAAAAAAAATTATAAGACATTATTTTAAAATTACTTTCATTAAATTTCTTTAGCATTCATTCCTTTAATTAACTGTATTTTGCTCACCAGCATCTCTCTACCTTCATCAGGGTTTTTCATTGATAGCACTAGCTTTTCATAACACCTGGAAGTCTTAAAATGCATTTTCAATAAATAGGCCGTATTTGCTTTAAATCTCAAGATTGAAATTTCTGAAGTACTTTATTGAAATTGGAGATCCAAGGTAAAAAAAAATTATATTATTAATCTTCCATAGGTAATAATGTAAATCTGCACTATATTTTTACCCTTATTTCATTTTTTTTGCATATTCTTTTTTCCTTTTAGATTTCCTATCAATTTTAAGACTGTTATGAAAAATAATACCATGACTGACTTACATATTTTGGTTACTAATTAAACCTTTGAGGGAATATATGAAAAGCTAAGAAAGAAAGTATTAATAGATAAGGAAGGGTTCATGTGAATTAATACTGAAAATCAGTATTAATAGGTCAATTTTGTAAGAGCACAGAACATAGTTAAAGAAACTGCCAGAGAAAATGATCCAATATTACAGAATTGGGGGAGGTATACTATACTACTTGTGTAAAAATGTTAATGAAAATTCAATGGACAGTATTCATTTATCAACATCAACTAAGCCTGATGGATGTTTCATTCATTCATTCTTTCATTCAGCAGGCTTTGGGGAGAAAAAACCTCAATGTTTAAGGAGGTGCATATGATTCCTCAAGCCTGAAGCTATCCCAAGGATGTACTCATGCAGAGTATGAAGGATATCTCTAAGAAT